>NW_025055108.1:0-7410 GCF_019279795.1 Protopterus annectens
TAAAAAAAAAAAGTGCTGGGAAAATGAAGCGGAAATATACTGTTTTGGCAGCACATTAACAAGGCCTATAGAAGAACAATTGCATTCCTTTTTAAATACAAATGAATAAAGGCTTTAAAAAGAGGGCGTCTTGACCCTGCACCCAGGCAATCGCCACTAGGAAGCTTCTTGTTCACCAGTGGGAGTGGGGGAGCTTTAAGGCAGCCTATCTGTTCCTGGAATGATCGCCTTCAAATCTGGTAGTTTATTGGCCGTTTTGAGCTAATTTCTAGCTCTTTCCTAGTCCCTGTATAAAAACCTGCTTTTTGGCATAGTTTTTTGCTTGTTCCTTACTCCAGCTAAAACTCCTAAATGTGGTCCTGCATAGTGGTGCTAGCAGCAGAGCGGTGAAAAGTAGCGCCTGCTAAACTGATTTAAGTAGTATTTATTGCTACTACCTTTGCAAACGTTCTTTTCTTGATGAAAAGTGAGTTATATCTGCTGTTTTACCTGTTTAAGCTTTTGTTTCTGTTTTTTTTTTCAAATTGCACTTTAAAAGCTTGTCTTTTGTTGCATTTATCTGTTGAGCTGCTCACTCAAAGTGCACTAGCCTGTTACTGAATTTTCTGCAGTTTGCTTCTTAAAAATAAAAAAACAAAAAAATCCTTGTTTCCGGCTTTCCTACCTAGAATAGTCTTTAATACAGGCATTGCTGTATTCCGGACTTTAGTACACTTCCTGTGTTCCCCATTTCCTTACTTGGATAGAAGGCAGCTTATTTGTTTACCAGTGGGAGTGGGAGTGGGGTGCTTTGAGCAGCCTATCTGTTCCTGGAGGAGTAATCTCAGCACAGAATCTGGTAGTTTATTGTCAGTTTGAGGCTAATTTCTAGCTCTTTCTAGTCCCCTTTATGAACACCCGCTTTGTCGTGTTTTTTCGCTTGTTCCAACTCAGCTAAAGCTCGTCGTGGTCCTGCAGAGTGGTGCTAGCAGCAGAGAGGTGAAAAGAGCGACTGCTAAACTGATTTAAGTATAATTTATTGCTACTACCTTTGCGAACGTCCTTTCTCGCTGAAAAGCAAGTTATATCTGCTGTTTTACCTGTTTAAGCTTGTTTTACTGTTTTTTTTCAAATTGCACTTTAAAGTTTGTCTTTTGTTGCATTTTATCTGTTGAGGCTGCTCACTCAAGTGCACTAGCCTGTTACTGTGAATTTTCTGCTGTTTGCTTCTTAAAAAAACAAAAAAAAAAAAAATATATTTGTTTCCCTACTTTCCCTACCTAGAATAGTCCTTAATACAGGCATTGCTGTATTACGGACTTTAGTATAGTTCCTGTGTTGCCCATTTCCTTACTTGGATAGAAGGAAGCTTCTTTGTTCACCAGTGGGAGTGGGGAGCTGTGAGCAGCCTATCTGTTCCTAGAGGAGTGATTTCAGCACAGAATCTGGTAGTTTATTGGCCGTTTTGGGCTAATTTCTAGCTCTTTCTAGTCCCCTGTATAAAAACCCGCTTTGGCGCATTTTTTTGCTTGTTCCTACTCAGCTAAAGCTCCTCGTGGTCCTGCATAGTGGTGCTAGCAGCAGAGAGGCAAAAAAGAGCGACTGCTAAACTGATTTAAGTAGAATTTATTGCTACTACCTTTGCAAATGTCCTTTCTCATCGAAAAGCGAGTTATATCTGCCATTTTACCTGTTTAAGCTTGTTTTATTGTTTTTTTTTCAAATTGCACTTTACAGTTTGTCTTTTGTTACATTTTATCTGTTGAGGCAGCTCACTCAAGTGTGCTAGCCTGTTACTGTGAATTTCCTGCAGTTTGCTTCTTCAAAAATCAAAAAAACAAAAAATATCCTTGTTTCCCACCTTTCCCTACCTAGAACAGTCCTTAATACAGGCATTGCTGTATTCCGGACTTTAGTATGGTTCCTGTGTTGCCCATTTCCTTACTTGGATAGAAGGAAGCTTCATTGTTCACCAGTGGGAGTGTGGAGCTTTGAGCAGCCTGTCTGTCCCTGGAGGAGTGATCTCAGCACAGAATCTGGTAGTTTATTGGCCGTTTTTGGCTCATTTCTAGCTCTTTCTAGTCTCCTGTACAAAAACCCGCTTTGGCGCATTTTTTTGCTTGTTCCTACTCAGCTAAAGCTCTTTGTGGTCCTGCAGAGTGGTGCTAGCAGCAGAGAGGTGAAAAAGAGCGACTGCTAAACTAATTTAAGTATAATTTAATAATACTACATTTGCGAATGTCCTTTCTCACCGAAAAGCGAGTTATATCTGCTGTTTTACCTGTTTAAGCTTGTTTTACTGTTTTTTTTTTCAAATTCAACTTTAAAGTTTGTCTTTTGTTGCATTTTATCTGTTTAGGCTGCTCACTCAAGTGTGCTAGCCTATTACTGTGAACTTTCTGCTGTTTGCTTCTCAAAAAAATCAAAAAAACAAAAAAAATCCTTGTTTCCCGCCTTTCCCTACCTAGAATAGTCCTTAATACAGGCATTGCTGTATTCTGGACTTTAGTATAGTTCTTGTGTTGCCCATTTTTTTACTTGGATAGAAGGAAGCTTCTTTGTTCATAAGTGGGAGTGTGGAGCTTTGAGCAGCCTATCTGTCCCTGGAGCAGTGATCTCAGCACAGAATCTGGTAGTCTATTGGCCATTTTGGGCAAATTTCTAACTCTTTCTATTCCCCTGTATAAAAACCCACTTTGGCGCATTTTTTTGCTTGTTCCTACTCAGCTAGAGCTCCTTGTGGTCCTCCACAGTGGTGCTAGCAGCAGAGAGGCAAATAAGAGCGAATGCTAAATTGATTTATGTATAATTTATTGCTACTACCTTTGCGAACGTCCTTTCTCGCCAAAAAGCGAGTTATATCTGCTGTTTTACATGTTTAAGCTTGTTTTACTGTTTTTTTTTTCAAATTGCCCTTTAAAGTTTGTCTTTTGTTGCATTTTATCTATTGAGGCTGCTCACCCGAGTGCACTAGCCTGTTATTGTGAATTTTCTGCTGTTTGCTTCTTAAAAAAACAAACAAAAAAATCCTTGTTTACCGCCTTTCCCTACCTAGGATAGTCCTTAATACAGGCATTGCTGTATTCCGGACTTTAGTATAGTTCCTGTGTTGCCCATTTCCTTACTTGGATAGAAGGAAGCTTCTTTGTTCACCAGTGGGAGTGGGGATCATTGAGCACCCTATCTGTTCCTGGAGGAGTGATCTCAGCACAGAATCTGGTGTTTATTGGCCGTTTTGGGCTTATTTCTAGCTCTTTTTAGTCGCATGTATAAACACCCGCTTTGGCACATTTTTTTGCTTTTTCCTACTCAGCTAAAGATCCTCGTGGACCTGCAGAGTGGTGCTAGCAGCAGAGAGGTGAAAAAGAGTGACTGCTAAGCATATTTAAGTATAATTTATTGCTACTACCTTTGCGAACATCCTTTCTCGCTGAAAAGCGAGTTATATCTGCTGTTTTATCTGTTTAAGCTTGTTTTACTGTTTTTTTTCAAATTGCGCTTTAAAGTTTGTCTTTTGTGGCATTTTATCTGTTGAGGCTGCCCACGCAAGTGCACTAGCCTGTTACTGTCAATTTTCTGCTTTTTGCTTCTTAAAAAATCAAAAAAACAAAAAATATCCTTGTTTCCTACCTTTCCCTACCTAGAATAGTCCTTAATACAGGCATTGCTGTATTCCAGACTTTAGTATAGTTCCTGTGTTGCCCATTTCCATACTTGGATAATGGGAAGCTTCTTTGTTCACCAGTGGGAGTGGGGAGCTTTGAGCAGCCTATCTGTTCCTGGAATAGTGATCTCAGCACAGAATCTGGTAGTTTATTGGCCGTTTTGGGCTTATTTCTAGCTCTTTCTAGTCCCCTGTATAAAAACCCGATTTGGCATGGTTTTTTGCTTGTTCCTACTCAGCTAAAGCTCCTCGTGGTCCTGCAGAGTGGTTCTAGAAGCAGAGAGGTGAAAAAGAGCGACTGCTAAACTGATTTAAGTATAATTTATTGCTACTACCTTTGCGAATGTCCTTTTTTGACGAAAAGTGAGCTATATCTGCTGTTTTACCTGTTTAAGCTTGTTTTACTGTTTTTTTTTTCAAATTGCACTTTAAAGTTTGTCTTTTGTTGCATTTTATCTGTTGAAGCTGCTCACTCAAGTGCACTAGCCTGTTACTGTGAATTTTCTGCTGTTTGCTTCTTAAAAAAACAAAAAAAAAAAATCATTGTTTCCCGCCTTTCCCTACCTAGAATAGTCCTTAATACAGGCATTGCTGTATTCCGGACTTTAGTATAGTTCCTGTGTTGCCCATTTCCTTACTTGGATAGAAGGAAGCTTCTTAGTTCACGAGTGGGAGTGGGGAGCTTTGAGCAGCCTATTTTTTCCTGCAGGAGTGATCTCAGCACAGAATCTGGTAGTTTTTGGCCATTTTGGGCTAATTACTAGCTCTTTCTAGTCCCCTGTATAAAAATCTGCTTTGGCACAGTTTTTTGCTTGTTCCTACTCAGCTAAAGCTCCTCGTGTTCCTGCAGAGTGGTGCTAGCAGCAGAGAGGCGAAAAAGAGTGACTGCTAAACTGATTTAAGTATAATTTATTAATACCACGTTTGCGAACGTCCTTTTTTGCCGAAAAGTGAGGTATATCTGCTGTTTTACCTGTTTAAGCTTGTTTTACTGTTTTTTTTTTCAAATTGCACTTTAAAGTTTGTCTTTTGTTGCATTTTATCTGTTGAGGCTGCTCACTCAAGTGCACTAGCCTATTACTGTGAATTTTCTGCTGTTTGCTTCTTAAAAAATCAAAAAAACAAAAAATCCTTGTTTCCCGGCTTTCCCTACCTAGAATAGTCCTTAATACAGGCATTGATGTATTACGGACTTTAGTATAGTCCCTGTGTTGCCCATTTCCTTACTTGGATAGAAGAAAGCTTCTTTGTTCACCAGTGGGAGTGGGGAGCTTTGAGCAGCCTATCTGTTCCTGGAGGAGTGATCTCAGCACAGAATCTGGTAGTTTATTGGCCATTTTGGGCTAATATCTAGCTCTTTCTAGTCCCCTTTATAAAAACCCGCTTTGGCGCGGTTTTTTGCTTGTTCATACTCAGCTAAAGCTCCTCGTGGTCCTGCAGAGTGGTGCTAGCAGCAGAGAGGTGAAAAAGAGCGACTGCTAAACTGATTTAAGTATAATTTATTGCTACTACCTTTGCGAACGTCCTTTCTCGCTGAAAAGTGAGTTATATCTGCTGTTTTACCTGTTTATGCTTGTTTTACTGTTTTTTTTTTCAAATTGAAATTTAAAGTTTGTCTTTTGTTGCATTTTATCTGTTGAGGCTGCTCACTCAAGTGCACTATCCTGTTACTGTGAATTTTCTGCTGTTTGCTTCTTAAAAAAAAAACAAAAAAAATATTTGTTTCCCTACTTTCCCTACCTAGAATAGTCCTTAATACAGGCATTGCTGTATTACGGACTTTAGTATAGTTCCTGTGTTGCCCATTTCCTTACTTGGATAGAAGGAAGCTTCTTTGTTCACCAGTGGGAGTGGGGAGCTTTCAGCAGCCTATTAGTTTCTGCAGGAGTGATCTCAGCACAGAATCTGGTAGTTTATTGGCCGTTTTGGGCTAATTTCTAGCTCTTTCTAGTCCCCTGTATAAAAATCTGCTTTGGCGAAGTTTTTTGCTTGTTCCTACTCAGCTAAAACTCCTCGTGGTCCTGCAGAGTGGTGCTAGCAGCAGAGAGGTGAAAAAGTGCGACTGCTAAACTGATTTAAGTATAATTTAGTGCTACTACCTTTGCGAACGTCCTTTCTCGCCGAAAAGTGAGTTATATCTGCTGTTTACCTGTTTAAGCTTGTTTTACTGTTTTTTTTCAAATTGCACTTTAAAGTTTGTCTTTTGTTGCATTTTATCTGTTGAAGCTGCTCACTCAAGTGCACTAGCCTGTTACTGTGAATTTTCTGCTGTTTGCTTGTTAAAAAAACAAAAAAACAAAAAATATCCGTGTTTCCCGCCTTTCCCTACCTAGAATAGTCCTTATTACAGGCATTGCTGTATTCCGGACTTTAGTATAGTTCCTGTGTTGCCCATTTCCTTACTTTGATAGAAGGAAGCTTCTTTGTTCACCAGTGGGAGTGGGGAGCTTTGAGCAGCCTATCTGTCCCTGGAGGACTGATCTCAGCACAGAATCTGGTATTTTATTGGCCATTTTGGGCTAATTTCTTGTTCTTTCTAGTCCCCTGTATAACATCCGCTTTGGAGCGTTTTTTTGCTTGTTCCTACTCAGCTAAAGTTCCTCGTGGTCCTGCAGACTGGTGCTAGCAGCAGAGAGGTGAAAAAGTGACTGCTAATCTGATTTAAGTATAATTTATTGCTACTAACTTTGCGAACGTCCTTTCTCGCCGAAAAGCGAGTTATATCTGCTCTTTTAGTTGTTTAAGGTTGTTTAACTGTTTTTTTTTTCAAATTGCACTTTAAAGTTTGTCTTTTGTTGCATTTTATCTGTTGAGGCTGCTTACTCAAGTGCACTAGCCTGTTACTTTGAATTTTCTGCTGTTTGCTTCTTAGAAAAACAATAAAACAAAAAAAATCCTTTTTTCCCACCTTTCCCTACCTAGTATAGTCCTTAATACTGGCATTGCTGTATTCTGGACTTATTATAGTTCCTGTGTTGCCCATTTCCTTACTTGGGAAGAAGGAAGCTTCTTTGTTCACCAGTGGGAGTGGGGAGCTGTGAGCAGCCTATCTGTTCCTAGAGGAGTGATTTCAGCACAGAATCTGGTAGTTTATTGGCCGTTTTGGGCTAATTTCTAGCTCTTTCTAGTCCCCTGTATAAAAACCCGCTTTGGCGCGTTTTTTTGCTTGTTCCTACTCAGCTAAAGCTCCTCGTGGTCCTGCAGAGTGGTGCTAGCAGCAGGGAGGCAAAAAGAGTGACTGCTAAACTGATTATAGTAGAATTTATTGCTACTACCTTTGTAAACATCCTTTCTCATCTAAAAGCGAGTTATATCTGCCATTTTACCTTTTTAAGCTTGATTTATTGTTTTTCTTTCAAATTGCACTTTACAGTTTGTCTTTTGTTGCATTTTATCTGTTGATGCAGCCCACTCAAGTGTGCTAGCCTGTTACTAATGAATTTCCTGCATTTGCTTCTTCAAAAAATCAAAAAACAAAATATCCTTTTGTTTCCTCACCTTTCCCTACCTAGGAATAGTCCATAATACAGGCACATTGCTGTATTCCGGACTTTAGTATCGTTCCTGTGTTGCCCATTTCCTTACTTAGCGGATAGAAGGAAGCTTGGTATTGTTCACCAGTGGGAGTGTGGAGGGCTTTGAGCAGCCTGTCTGTCCCTGAGGGAGGTGATCTCAGCACAGAATCTGGTAGTTTATTGGCCGATTTTGAAACTCATTTCTAGCTCTTTCTGAAGTCTCCTGTACAAAAACCCACTTTGGCATGGGGT
>NW_025055109.1:0-8133 GCF_019279795.1 Protopterus annectens
CACTGCCCGCATGTACATGTGTGTATGGCACAGGTACAAGTGCACCCAATGTATCAGCTAGACATACAGTCCAGAAATGTGTGGCCCTGCACATGTGTACCCACGCCATAGTGGAATATGGCAACCACAGCACCATGTGGGGCATGTGTGTGTACAGCAACCATGTACAATGTGATATGCATGTATGGGGACAGTATCCATGTGATACACAGTGCATGACTGTCACTATGCAAAGGTGATGTGTATGCACTATGTGTGATGTAACTGATACATGATATATCTGCCACACTGACACCTGTATGGTTGTTAGCAGTATGAGTAGGTTGAGCTACAATGCTGCCAGGTATGTATGTGGTATATGTAGGCATGGACAGTACTCTGTGACAGCATGTAGTGTATGTAAGCAAATAGTGAGCATGAGGGGCCACATGACTGAGGACTGTGCAATGTCACATGTACCTGACATGTTGTAGTTAGCATGATATGCCTGCACCACTGTGTGACCTGCACAGGAGTCACATGGCGTAACATCCTGAGACATAGGGTACGATGTGATGCTGGATGCCGACATTGGCAATACCATAATGTGGCGCTGAAGGGCAAAGAGCGGATAATGTCTGATTTGTCACCCTCTGTACCACACCAACCACCCATGCAATGGTATGACAGGTGGCCAGCATGTGGATGTGGTGTGCTGCTGAAACAAGGGTGCCAGTAAAGGCATGGAGGTCGTCAATGAGTGTGTGGAGCATGTATGTGAGGATGTGGCCCAGTGCCATACTGAATGGCCCAGTCATGGGTGTACAAATGCAGCCCCATACGTGCAATGCAGTACCACCCATGTGTAGTGTGATAGATGTGGTAGTGTGGTGGTCAGGGTACAGCGTCCATGAGCGGGCTAGCAGTCAATGCAGTGTGCTGCAGAGACATATAACAGCCAGGTTTGCGGGATACAACAACTACGGAGGATTGAGGTGACATTGGGACCGTGTCCTAGGACATAACGTGTGCATGGCAGTACCATGTATGTGTCCACAGGGTTAATACAATGTCCAGCCATGGATTGGAACCCTGTAGTGAGTGAGAGTGTGTATTGTCGGTAGTACCCCATTGGCAGGCCGCGATGCCAGCAACATCTGTGTTGGCAATGCCTGCATGAGTGTTGTATGCTGCATTGAATGTGGATGTAGCCAAACAGCAGAGACATACCACCACACTGTGTGAGGGCCCACACTGCAATGTATGGCAGTCATGTGTAGGTAGCTAGCTGTGGAGTATGTGATGCACCATGAGGAGCCACCATGACTGTCAAGTGATGCACCACACACATGTGAACATAACTACCGTGCACATGTGCCCATACAGCACATGTGCATGGAACAGGAATACCACTGTGGCGTCTGTGAAAAGGCCAGTACCACCATGTCTCTGTGTGGAATAGCATGGTCCCTACCAGTGCGTAAATGTGGAAGTGCACTGTGATATGTGTTGGCATAGTCACGTATACTGTCCATCGTGCAGGTGCCATGCCATCAACTACCTCTGTCAGTGGATGTTGGTATTACCGGCTGTAGGCGTATGTACTATGCATGCTAATGGTCGTGTGTCTAGGGCTAGCTAGCAGGGCTGAGAAGCATGCATGTCCAGCAAACAGAGGGGGGATGTCGCTAGGTATAGCACACAGACACATGGAGGTATGGGGCATGCCGAGGGTAGTGTAGGTATGGTATGTGTCGTGTAATATGTCACCCAGCTATGCGTACTGCCAAGCATGTGTGGTACATGGGAGTCCATACTAGGGAAGTGCGTGTTGCTGTCAGTACATGGCAGTAGCAACTGTCCCAGGTGCAATGTACAGTATGACAACACGGCCAGCATGTAACCTGTGGTGTACAGTGTATTCACCGTTGCGTGTCACAATGTGTGTAGCGGTCACGAACATGGGTATCTGAACATGGATTACCTATGATGCAATGTGTCTCGGGAATATACAGTATGTGTGTAAATCACTGTGTGGTGTGGGAACCACCCACCCGTGTTGCAGTCCAGGTATGTGCCTGGGAGGTATGATCTGGCGCAATCTGGACTCATAGGTGTGCTGTGTGGGGCATGGAGGCAGGTCCCAGAACTTTTAGATAAATGACATGATGCCGTGCACTGTCAATGTGCAGTGCTTGTGTACAACACAGTGGAGGTGTAAGCATTGTCACACATCACCCATTACTGTGCCTGCCTGTGACAGCCCTGCGAGGAGACAGACATGTGACACTGCTGCACAGGCAGCATAGCATGTGAAGATGTACATGTAGGTCACCTACACACACCTTAGGCAGATGTCTGCAGGTCATGTGTGCCACGGTGGTGTGGTTGAACCGACTGTCCAGACTGGACAAAACACCACATGCCTGCATAAGCTGAGTATGACCATAGTCAGCAGTCCCAATGACAGAGTAGGCCAGTAGCACAGTATCCCTGTGTGCAGACCACTGGCTGCACTGGACACCTAGCTGAACTACACACCCGGAGGTTAATTCACCATTGAGCCATCACATGTCCCAGTCCATGTGGCCTGTACAATGTCATCACAGGGTGGTCACAATAGCAGGTGGCAAGGCAGACCGCGGTGTACCAGGTGATGTGTCATGCGTGCATATGTTGAGTAGCACAGCCGTTCACATGTCCGCAACATACTGGGCCACGATGTATACTGTTACATGATGTGTGGAACTGCACTGTCACCCACTACAGGGCCATCTGACACAGGTGTGTTGTGACAGGTGTAACCCATGTTTGCACAGGATACACACTGCTGGTGTAGGCTGGCTACCAGTGGTACATGCAGTGGTCATACAGCCATACTGCACACAGTGTTCATGCAGGAATGTCCATTGTCGTGGATGTGCTGCTATGTGAAGGTAGGTGTGTGTTGTGAATGTTACACATCCAGATGACACCATCTGGGCAGTCATCAACACCATTACACACATCCACAGCAGTCAGAACCCAGTCCTGACAATGTGTGTCAGTCACCCTCGTACTGTGTGACATATGTGCACATGGCGGAACACCTCCCACTGTCATCTAAGATGGCTACATGATGTCGAATGTGCTGTGAAATGTACAATGCTGGTAGCCCAATGAAGTACCTGGAATCACACACAGTGCGCTATGGCAGCCATGTAAACCATGACGCCCAACAGACACAAACAATGCGTTGACATGTGGAACATGTGCACATGACAACCCCAATGAGGTATGTTGCACATATTGATGTACAATTGTCATCTATGGCCATAGCATGGATGCAGACGCACATACCCACAGGTAGTACCACGTGATGTAGGTAGGGGCATTGCGTGTACATGTGACAGTAGCTGTACAGCCACATGTCCTGCATAGCCGTCATGTAGGGGTAGCTGTGGCATGTGACCGCTGGACATGCCCGTACAATTGACCATGTCCCACAGGAGATGTGTTATGTGTGTACCACATGTGATGTGCCGACAACAAGCTGTGGCGTGTGCGGCTGCTGGTGTACCTGTGTGACATTGTCTGTGATGGGTGCAAAGGCATATAGTATCGTATTGCATGCCCACAAGCCCCACATAGGTGCATAGCCTGAACATACAATACAAGGAGGGTGTGGGATGATAGCAACCCACAGGAGGAGATAGATGCGGACGGCAGACCACAACCACATGCGTGTCGGTGTTCACATCCGCGACACATGAGCATCTGAGAGGCTAGCGTTACAGCTGTACAGGGTTGCATGCATATATGTTCAGCAACATCCCTGTGTGTCCCACCACTGGCCCGTGGACCGATGGACACCAACCAAATGTGCAGATATGATATTTGCACAGCACATATGTATGTGCTGTGCACATGTCTCCGGCATAGCAGCATAGCTGTGTCACCGTTGTGAACAACAATATGAATGGGTTGTATGTGTGAGGGTGTGTCATACGTGTATGGTCAGATCGACGATACCATCACTGACCCTGCTATGTGAACATCCCTGTCCCCATACATGGATACCTATGCTGTGCCCAACACCACATTCACAGAGGGAGGGATGGCGGTGTGTAGTGCAGCAGCAGACATGGGGGTGGCAGCAGGCACTGGATGTACACATATGTGGTACCCACATCAGTGCAGGCAACCATCCATGTGCACGGGATAGCGGTGTGTGTCCACATACAGCACTGTGTTGATCAATATCACAGCACATAGCACCTGCCAGGGTTACAGTGTATGCATGGATGTGTGATACCTGCATGCACCTGACACACCCTCAGCAAGCAGTGTGCAGCATACCTTGCTTGAGGCCAGTGTCCACACCATGGTGATAGACATGTTGAATGTCCATATACACATAGCAATGACATATGGAATGGACAGCCACCCTGCCAATATCGTCAACCCCCAGGTGGATCACAACCCAGTGCCATGTATGTGGCATACCCTGCCATACCATGCAGCCCTGCCCAGCAAGGCTGCATGAGCTATCCTGATCCTACATGGTGCAATGGACAAACGGCACTCTCACTATCAACCATACACAGCAGTAATGTGGCGGTGATGCACCCTGTGGTGTTACAGGTGCTGTGTGTTGCTCTGGACAATGTGTGTGTGTACATGCTATGCATGGCCTTTCCTGCTAATGTGTCATGGTTACACAATGCCCTATGTCTATCACATGTGCAACACAGGTGAGCTGTGGCAAGTTGTCCAACACCCGTACAGTGCTGTGTGGATGTACATGGCACAACACATGCATGTGCAGGTGTCCATGTGTATGTGTACAGTGCCACTGCTGACGTTCACAATGGCTACAGACATGATGTTTACTGACATATACACAGCGTCCAGGTGAACAGTAGCACCGACGTCACATGGGGACCTATGCCAACTGATATGGACACAGGTGCAGCCAGGTGCACATGTCCACAGCAGGCTAACATCTACATGGTGCGGCGTGTACAGTGTGATGGGGTGGCACACAGATATGATGTGACACCCACTGCTCAATGGTGTGAAGCCAACACATCGGCTGTGTCACTGCCACGATGCCTTTCACAGATTACTGTGCAGATGTTGTACATGTCATAGCAATGTATTTCCAACAGTATGCCAGCACAGCAGTGTAACTTTGACCTGCCACCATCATTATGTCTTACAGATAATGCCACGTTCGGCTTCCCGCATTCATCCGTCAGGAGGATGAGGTGATTATACCATACCTCCATACAAATCATGACATCCTATTCAGTCATGCGCCACAGCAGGCACAAGAACGAGAGGAGATGTGGCAGGAGATGTGCAGGAGGGTGAACAGCCTGGGCGGCAGTTACCAGCAGATCCGCAGGCAGAGCACAGACGAGATCCGGCATGGAAGAGAGCGTGCGACTGCAATCAGACAACAGCGTGGGACAGGTGGTGGGACCAACCAGCAGCCCCACTCCTGGGTCTGGAGCGGAACACAGAAACTCTTGCGTCCATCGTGGAGGTGGGTGTCTTGAAACTATGAGGTCGGAGCTGCCTGGTAAGTCAGTGTTGCATGTTTGTATGATAAGCGACGTGGGAGTGGGTGTCATAGTACAACACATAATATAGCAACACATGCCAGCTATATGGCCACACAAGATGCATACTACAGTATGCTATGTTGTGTTACCAGACATGTGCATAGCAGATGCGAACTCACAGATGCATGATGTGACATGCACAGTGCTGACTGTGGCGATAGTAATGGATAATGTGTATACCTTTGTGTCATTCCTTTACAGATACGTCTGGCGTGTCGCAAAGACAAGGGTCTGTCGCAGGTAAGTCTGTTGCTAGTCAAAGGCATGATACGGTGTATTGATATTCCCCATGTGTCCCGGGTATGACATGCACCTGTGTGTGCCCCAGTCACGGTATACAGGTTGCACCACCGACACACACCACCCCATGTACAGTAGATACAGCGTTGGCGTGGGGTGGCATGACACCCACACAACCTATTGGTGTGTGTTACGTGCAGTCAGCTATGCATACAATGGTGGCCGGTGTTCCCTGTGGCTGCATGTGTAGCCATTGTGCCTCTGCAGTATACTTTGTGCCACATAGTGAGCTGTGATCTGCTTGAAACACAGGTATTTACCAATGTGACCTATGCCCTGCATGGGGTGCTGCGTTGTGACATGGCACATACCATGTCGTACGCGTGGATGTCACCAATGCAACATTTTCACCATGACATGACTGTAGCGACGCTGGCGAACATCCACACTGTCTGCGCTCAAGTAGGGAATGGCGGCACCTTAGACGCTGAAGTATGGTTGGCGGCATGGGCCACCACGGGGCCGTGTACACGTGTCACCACACACAATTGTCAATGACCCGAGACAGACAAGGCCATGGCCGATACCTACAGGCATGTTGCCACACAGTACATCCACAGTGGGTATTCACTGTTGCACCCTGTACACACATAGTGGCCTCATCACTGTAGTGGACCCCCTGGACATCCGATGTGATACACCAGTGACATGGAATGCCTGTCCACAGCTACTACAGGTGCCACCATTGTCCACCATATATGTGCTGCTGAGCAGCTGAACTGACTTTCAGACATGGCAATGTAATGCGTCCAGGTCACGCATCGCACAGAAACATACCTGTGTCCTGCTACTGTGCAGTGGCACAGTGCCTGCACTCCACACTGTACAGCTATGTATACAGCTCACACCAACCGCACCTGCACAGACATCCCTGTTACCCATACATTGTATCTGTAGACTGTACACATAACACTGCACTGTGACAGCTGTTGTGATGTGGTGCATGTGGTGGGACACCATTGTCACATGTCCACATGATACCACACATGTTTGCAGGGTACATGACATAGTGTCGGCAGCCATGAGTAGTGTCAACTCGCCCGTGGCCACACGGTGTATCACGGTGATGCATGCAAACTACCATGAATGTGTGTACTGCATGCCTACTAAAGTACACCTGCCTGTTGTAGTGTACCCACCAGGGCAGTGTGCATACTGCCACTATGAATGTCTGGTCTGCATTCACTGGTCTGTGCTGTGGGAATGCTGCATGCCACCTGCAATATCACATGCATGATGTGTCTGTGTGTGTGTGTGTGTGTGTGTGTGTGTGTGTGTGTGTGTGTGTGTGTGTGTGTGTGTGTGTGGTGTGTGATGGTATGTCTTTGTATTGACAGGTGCTGTAGGTGAGTTCCCCTCCTGCGGTCCATCTGATGCTAGTGTCCACACAGATACTAGTGGTGATGACCATGTGCATGAGGCACAGGCAGGGTCGTCACAGGCAGACACTGTGCCATTGGAGAACATCACACTTACGTCCCCTTCATCCCTGCACACGGTTCAGATGCCGACACATACCCCAACACCATTGCCCATGGATGACGGTCAGTCAGCGTCTGTTGGCACCGAGCAGGAATGTGTGGTGGCTGCAGAAGGTGTGGCTACACATGTTGCCAGTGCAATGACTGGTGCAGTGCCACACAGGCATGTGGCAGGTGCTGCTCGTGGGGAGCACGCTAGACATACACCTGCCGTACAGGGTGCAGCAGCTGGTATAACCAGGCGCATGTTCCAGACTGTAATGGCGGCACAGGCGCGTGCGAGCAGAACCTGGAAGGGCAGAGGCTGCAAAGAGGTACCGCAATCCCATTTCTTGAACAACATCCAGTCATTGGCGAATGCCCAACAGCATCTTGCCGATGTTCTGGATAGGAATTAGGTGAGACGGCTGGGATTCTCGACGAGGCATGGCCATCCGTGGCGTGTGAGCTGTCTGTGCTGGAACACATGGTAGAGGGGTGAGGCATAGGAGCCTTGCGTGGAGTGTGAGGCCAGTAACACCAACAGGTGCAGGTCAGCGTGTGCGTGCCACCTCCCATGCCACCCACACAGTGCTGGTAGCAGCAGCAGTGCGCTGCTACTACACCAACCACACCAGGACACAGCAGGCCACATGGGCGTGGCCTGGGCGGCCCGGCGTGGACGCGTTTCCAGCGGACATGTGACATCGAGTGGACAGTCTGTATCTCCACCGGTAGTGCCCGTGCGACCCCAGGCAGGCGGGTCCGCGCGCGGACACGTGACA
>NW_025055110.1:0-8432 GCF_019279795.1 Protopterus annectens
ATGAGATAGATACAGCTCTAGTAGAGTAGGCCTTTATTTTCTGTTGTAATGGTGCATTCACTGAACTGTAAGTGAAAGAAATACAATCTGATAACCATCCTGACAAGGTGACATTTATCAATGAAGCACCTTTTTTTTTTATTCTGAAAAGGAGACAAAAAGCTGTTCTGTTTTTCTGAATTGTTTGGTCCTGTCCAAATAAAATCGGAGTTGTCTATGAACATCAAGTTTGTGCAGCATGTGTCCATCTTATTGGTGTATTTAGAGAAGAAAACGGGCAACTCAATAGATTGGTTGAGATTTGTTTCTGAACAAACTTTGGGTAAAAATGATTGATTAGTTCTGAGTGAGACTGTCATTATGGAAAATCGGATAAGGAGGTTTAATGGTCAAGGCCTGTAACTCAGAAATCCTCCGTGTGGAAGTGATAGCTATTAAAATTATGGTCTTCCATGAGAGATATTTCAAATCACACTATGAGGCTGGTTTAAAGGAGGTAATATAATTCAGGAAAGGACAAAATTTAGATTCCATGGCATGGCTGGTCTCAAGTGAATAGTACCCTTGAGAAAAGCTTTAGAGAGTCAATGTGACATGATATTAGAACCTTGGACACCAAGATGAAAGTTCAAGATTGCTGCTAATTGAACTCTAATGGCAGCCTCAGCGGCCCCTTCATTGAAAAGTTTAGTCAGAAATTCCAAAATGGATAACATTGAACCTAGGTATGGATTAATATAATTCTAAAATGCCCATATAGAAAATCTCTTCCATTTGCTAAGATATAACTTTCTGGTAGATGATTTATGAGAGGATGTTAAAATATGTTGAAACTCGGCTGAGAGGTTGTGAATCCTGTGCTGCATTTCATGTTTGTTGGGGTTGCAAAGAGATCGCAGCAAGGCTGGCCCCATCTGCAAAACATTTTTTCTGCTACTTGTTTCTTTAGGGACCACTCGTAAGGCAAAAGAATTGCCCTGCTTAGCTTGTCTGCTATCACACTGGATTTCCCCGGGATGTGCGTTGCTATCGTGGAAGTTGCCCACTGCCATACTCTCAGGGCCTCTCGACACAGGGAATAAGATTTGGTTCCCTCTTATTTGTTTATGTACCAAACCACTGACATATTGTGCGTCTGAACTGCAATTGTTCCCAGATGGAGAGAGTCTTAAAAGGACTGCAATGCTAGGAGTACCACTCTCATCTCCAGGACATTGATATGCTGATGAGCCTTGTGCTTCTTCCATGTGCCTTGGACTGTTTTACCCTGATAATGCCCCCACCCCACCCTATCAAGGAAGCATCCGTGGTCACCGTGGCTATAGGAGTGGGTAGAACAAATGGACAACCTAGTGCTACTTGTTGGGATGTCAGCCACCACTGAGGGTCCTTCTTGCATGTATTCATTATTATAATTTGGTGTGACATTGGAAGTTCCTGAAAGGACCATTGAGAGAATAGGAGCCACTGAAGTACTCGCATGTGCACCCGACCCAGAGGAATGGCAATGATCGCTGCTGCCATCGTTCCTAGCAAGTTGAGTACCATCAAGACTGGGGCTTTTGTCCTTGGAAGCAGGTCTAGGATTTGTTTTCATAAAGGACAAACTCTTTCTGGAGGAAGGCTTAAGGTCATTGTGACTGCATTTAGTTCTGCTCCTATAAAAATGGTCTGTTGCGATGGCAACAAGGCAGATTTTTCTGAGTTTATGGTAATTCCCAATTGATTGCAGAGATCTAAAGTTGTGTCCCTTGCGTGTATGAGTTGATGCCTGGTGATGGCAGTGAGGAGCCAGTCATCTAGGTATGGAAACACCAGGAATCCAAAACGTCTCAGGTGAGCCATTACTACTGCCATGCATTTGGTGAACACTCTGGGGGCTGTAGTGAGACCAAAGGGCAGAGCACAAAATTGATAAAGACTGGCTCCCAGCCGGAAGTGTAGATGATCCCTGGATGGCCTGTCCATTTTTATGTGGTAATATGCATCCTGGACATCTATCGAGCACATCCAATTGTCTTTCCCGGAAAGGGGAGTATTGACTGTAGCATGACCATCCGGAACTTTGTCTTTTTTACCGACTTGTTTAGTCTGCTTATGTCTAAAATAAGTCTCCAGTCTCCCATTTTCTTTGGAACCAAAAAGAACCTTGAGTAAGTTCCGGATCCTCTCTGGTCTGCTGGGATTGGTTGGATGACTCTTTTTTCCAGCAACCTTTGGACCTCTATGACTGCTTGTTCCCTGTGACTGGGTGGAATGTCTGGGATTTTTTTCAGAAGAGGGGGTGATGTGGCAAAGGGAATTGAGTACCCTCTGGATATGATACTTTGTACTCAGCTGTCTTTTGTTATTTTTACCAAAAAGTGTTGTAAAAGGCACTTAAAAGTCACCAATAACAAGTTCAAAGTGCCTACGAAAGGAAAAACTCATAGTTGAATAAAAAACTGCTATTGGCAATCCACCACAAGCGGCTCTCACTTCATAACATAAACGCTCTTTCATAACATACGTTTTCGTCCACCCTGGACTTCATCAGATAACTTTCTTCCTCCCTTTAATGCATTTATAAACCTTTATTCATTAAAAACAACCAATGAAATTACTTTAATTAGTTTAAAATCATCAAATCAAATCAACTTCATTAGAATAAACTCATGAATATTCATTATTTAAAGAACAATGTACATTAAAAAACTACATGATGTTAATTCATTTTGCCTAAAGACAAAGAGACACTAGAGGGGGTATGACTCTATGGAATTAAACAGTATTACAATGAGAATGTTCACAATACAAATGTTTTAACACAATTTTTAAATGTGTATTTATTTATTTATTTACTTATATAAAAGGAATCAATTGAATTTTATTTCATGTGTTTTACAACAAATATGTTTCATTCAATTTAGTTGGTAGGTAGATAGGCAAATGAATTAACATCATGTAGTGTTTTAATGTACATTGTTCTTTAAATAATGAATATTCATGGTTTATTCTGATATAGAAGTTGATTTGATTTGATGATTTTAAAACTAATTAAAGTAATTTCATTTGGTTGTTTTTAATGAATAAAAGGTTTATAAAATGCATTAAAGGGAGGGAGAAAGTTATCACAGTGAAAGTCCAGGAAATGAACAGCATATATTATGAAAAAACGTTATATTATGAAAAGAGGCTTATGAATAAGCTTTTAGTTATTCAACTCCCAGACCCTTTATTATTACAACCAGGCATCACAGGTACAAAGAAAGGCATCCCCTGACTGCCTCCAGAGATGGACAGATGGGCCTCCTCTCAGGAGCGCTGATAGGGCTTCCCATAGAACTGATCTCTTTTGCCCTGATTCTGCGGACCCCCTCTGCTGCATGTCTCCGCAGCACCTACCCCCCGCCCCTTCGCCCACCTCCAAAATAGCCCGACCAACCAAATGATAATGTGCCTTCTTAGCCCCTCCCCTTTGCCACACCACCCTCAGCACTGGCCCCACCCTTCCTATTACACTCATTCTGTTCCCACCAACCCACGTTAAGTGTGCCACTTAAGCTCCTCCACTTATCTCATCATAACATTGGTTCGGAGTCACACCCCCACCACATACCCTTTAGCTCTATGTCTCCAGCCGCAACCACACCCCCTATGCATGATTGGTTCTCTATCAGGACCCCACAGCCAATCCCCTCCCTGGGTTCATCCCTTACTCACACATCATTATAGCCCACCCTGCAGCTACGTGACGGCTCTACCATTTGTCAGCATTATTCGAACCATCCTATCAGGCTCTTGAACTTCCCCTCCCTATGATATACCACAACCCACTTTTCTCTTGTACACAACTATTCTTTCAGCAATATGTGGCAGATCTACAATAGGTCAGCATTATTCAATCTTTCCTAACAGGGTTCGTCAACCCCAACCCACTTCTTGTTTGTACACGCCTAGTCACCTGCATTATGTGAGTTGGATTTCTAGTATGTTATGATCACGGTAAACAGAAAATAACCAAAATAAACTGCAAATGTAACACAAAAACACTCTTGTAACTTTTACTGTTCCCACCTGTATATATAAATATGTTTGCTGAATAAATACTTTGATACATAAAGTTATTAAACTCACCTACCAGAAGTTCTGAATAAATTGGATTTATTTAATCAAAGACCTAAGTGATTTATTCTGATTTTTTATTTTTTTTATTTTTTGTTATTTTATTTGAAAGTTTATATCAAAGTTTAAATGTATATTAACCTTTTGATGGTTATACTCCTCACAGACTACAAAGTTAGAGTTATTAGAATCACAATCTAATAACATTTCTCTTTTTGTTTGGGAAAGTCAGACTTGGAACAAAGCCAATTTTCAGTGGAGGCCCGGGGAGAAACACTCCAGATGCATGTTTTTATTGGATATATTGTGGTACAAAAGGTATACTCCGTGAGACTTGTGTCCAAGCCTTCAGAATAGTTACTTATAGGCCACAAATGTCGCTGAGCTCTGCACCCTTCCATAAGCCTTGTTGTTACCTACCGTTTATGTGGTAAGTTTAGTTCTTGTTATGCCATTCTTTGGCATAGAGAGTGTCCATCAGTAGAGTACACGGTCCATCCCACACAGCATGATCTCATACAGCTAAGCAAAACAACCACTACAATGAACGGCCACATCAAAGATGGTAATCTTCACAGACACAGAAACAGAACATGCTGGAAGAACAGTTTCCTCTTCAGCCAAAGCTGATAATACACGTGTGAAATTCCCACTCTCCAGTGAAAAAAATGTGCATTGCCTGTTGAGAAACATTTAGTCCCATCTCACAACCCCTCATTTAGGTCTTCAACCTGAGCGCTCTATAAGTTATACCCTCAAGGTATGGAGAACAGCTGTTGTGATGCCCTTGCATAAAGGATGTTCTCTACTTACCCTCAAGATCACATGATCCATAAGTCTTAGTAGAAATAGGTGACGTGAAATCTCTGGATACTAAACAGTTTACAACAGGCAAATCATGCCTGCTTGCCCGGATTGAGTTCTTAGAAAAGGTTAAACAGGTCACAGATAGTTGACATCTAGTCCACACTGCCTACATGGACCTTGTCTAGGCCATTGACACTACCTCCCATGCTGGAATTATTGACAAATTCTCCCATTTCAGCATTAACTCGTAGCTTGTTGGATAGGTAATTGGCTTTGACAGAAACCCTGCTGTTAAAGTCAGGGTTGTTTGCTCTAGAAAGAAATAGTGTCACCAATGGTGCCTCAAATGGTTCTAAACTGGGCACCCTTGTCTTTGATATACATGTATGTACATATACAGAGAGAGGGACAGAGAAATATAGATAGATAGATAGATAGATAGATAGATAGATAGATAGATAGATAGATGTCTTTTTAGTGAAACTGAAACTCAGTATACTGACTTTCAGTTTATCAAAACTCAACTCATCTAAACCAGGAAAACTTAAAAAAAAAAAAAAAAAAAAAAAAAAGAACAAATGATTTTGTACAGTGTAAAATAATTTGTTGATAATTGTTATGAGTTGTTTTAAAGATGTGTAAGCAATATTGCCATTTGCTTTATTACAGTTTGCTGCATTGTGTTAACTGGTGGTACATTTCCAGTTTTTTTCCCTTTCACTGTAGTGGGAAGTTCCCCCCATATTGGTGGTACAGGGGGTCTTGCACCCTGAAAAAAAATTGTTCAGCTTTTCTTTTTGTTTTTTGTATGTTTTTTGTTTTTTTGTGGGGGGGGGGTGTTGTTTTAGGTAAGTTGTTTCAATATGCTACAGAGGATTCAGTAAGTTCAGTTTCAATATATCCATCTCTCTCTCTCTCTATAAATATATATATATATATATATATATATATATATATATATATATATATATATATACACCTACACACACACACACACACACACACACATATATATATATATATATATATATATATATATATATATATATATATATATATATATATATATATATATATATATATATACATATATATATATATATAGGATCATACGATCCTAAGAAGTTACTAGGTTATTGACCCTGAGGCCCTTACAATCCTAGCCAAGAATTTAGCCCATGTTCCGACAAGTCAGCATAGGATGGCCCTGTCCAGCTTGGGGACACAGGTGGAATCCCAGGGTGTATTTTTCATATTTCCATATCCAGTTATCCCAAGTTACACTTAAAAAGGGGATAATGAGGGTGCTCATATGCCAACATGGAGAGGGAGTCTATTCCACAGAATGGGGAGTCTCTGGGACAGAAATCTGTCCCACCAACAGGTCCTATTGATGTCACAGACAAGGTTGAGGTCATGCATCTAGGTTACTCGAGTGGAGCTTGGCTTGCGGATATGCAACAGTCCCATCAAGGTGGGGACGAGATTGCTTTGTATGCCAGACAGAGGTCAACTCTGAGGAGTCTGTATGAGACTGAGTAGAGTGGACAGGGGCTTAGCCTATCTGTGTAGGGTAGATGTTTGAGGTTCTGGATTCTCCTGGTGAGGAACCTCTGTGGTCTCTCCAGCTGCTGTATGTGCTTTGTGAGGTACATGCTGAAAGGGGCATTGTACTCAGTAATGGGTCTTATAAGGGAAGAATACAGGGATGACATGACCTCCTTGTGTCAGGATGAGATACCATTCCTAATGAGGTGGGCTGTGTAGAAAGCTTCCGTACAACAGAGGCAATATGGTGGTCAAAAGTCAGGTTGCTATCAACCTGGGTGCCTAAGTCCCTCACGACTGATTGCGTGCTTAGGACCTGGTTATCAATGTGATAATTTGTAGGAATGTCACTCTCCCCAGAGGGGATGATGATGCATTTTTTGGCATTCAGTTTAAGGCCATGTTTCTGGCACCAGTCATTTGTTTGGGTGAGACCCTGTTGAAGGATGTCCACATCACTGGGGGAATTGATGACAACACCCAGCTTGCAGTTATCTACAAACTTCATCATCACTGGTTTTGGCCTGCACCTTAGTAAAGTATCGCCAAACAACACAGGCCCCAAGACCGATCCCTGGGGTACACCTCTCATTACAGGTCTACTGCTTGAGGTGGCTTCCCCTCTATCTTTTGACTCACATGGGTTCTTAATCAAGTGAGCCAGTTTGCTACCCTTCTAGTTGCATATGGATTGATGCCTAGTTGAGAGAGTTTATCTATTATACCCAAGTGGGGAATAGTATCAAAGGCTTTGGCCAGGTCAAGGTAGGTGGTGTGCACTGTCTTCCCCTTGTCCATGGCTCTGGTGACTGTCTCAAAGATGTCGACCAAATTTAGCAGACAAGGCCTCCAATTAACAAAACCAAACTGTGTGGGATCGAATGTTTGGAGGTTGCGAATGTCCATGTTAATGGGGTCCATGATAATCAGGCTAGTTAGGCTTATGGGTCTATAATTTCCTGGATCGGTGGACTCTCCACCTTTGTGTAATTCCAAACAGGAGTGGTCCCAGCACTGAGCCCTTACACCACTAGTAACTGGACTCTTGCTAGATCTGGATTCACCCACTCTAACAGCATTTGTCCTGTCCATGAGCCATCTTGTTATCCATCTGGTGACATATGTATTTATGCCTAGTTTTGTGAGTTTATCTATAAGACCCGAGTGGGGAATTGTCTCAAATGTCTTAGCCAGATCAAAGTTGGTAGAATGCACTGTTTTACCCTCATTCATGGCCTTAGCGACTATCTCAAAGAAGTCCACTAGACTGAGCAGACATGAACTGCCCTTGACAAAGCCAAACTGGATTGATTCCAGTGTTTGGAGGTTTCCTATGTCCTTATTTATCAAGTCCATGATAATTCTTTCCATGGCCTTGTATATAAGACTGGTCAAACTTATAGTTCTATAATTTCTTGGATCTGTTGATGGTCCCCCTTGATGCAGAGCAGGAGCGGCCTTATGTCAACTGGCACCCTAGGCAAAAGGGCTCCATGGTGCCCCAATGCACTACCTGGTGCTTTTGTCCTCATCTACCTACACCAAATAAATGCGGGCAGCACCCACCCCTGTCAGGTAAGCCCTAGGCAGCTGCCTAGTTGGCCTATGCCTAAGGCCGGCTAAGATGCAGAGGGATGAATGTTGCTGTCCTCCACTCCACAGGAATAAAGCCAGTTTGGAGGCTGTAGTTAAATAGAGATCCTAGTGGGCCTGATAGGTCCTGTTTCAAGCTATATATTTTATGTATTTATTTATTTAATTGACATTTGTTGACCAGGATAGTCCGACTGAACAGAAGACCATTTTCAGTGGAGGCCCAGGGAGAAAAGCTCCACAGTAAAAATAAGAAAAAAAATTATACAATAAGATAGATACAGTATTTACTATACAATAAAACAAACTAGGAACTTTATAAAGATTCATACACTATGATGAGCAATGAGTTCTGAGGATGATGTACAAATACCATGTGT
>NW_025055111.1:0-9066 GCF_019279795.1 Protopterus annectens
GGGCTAAAGTGTCTTGGCCACCCCAATAACATGACTCACAGACATCAATGACATGCCACAGATGTCCTACATCTGTCAGACTTTGGTTTCCAGGCACTGGCTAAGTGTCTTGCCACCCCAATAATGCCTTACTAGGAGGTGTTCCAAATGTAATTACCACCATAACAGCTAGACGTGTATGCAATCTGAGGGTCATATATAAACAGTAGACATCTAACTGTCAGGATGCAGTCATTCAAAGCACTCTTTGGAGTGGAGGACATTAATATTTCTGCTGACAGCAGCCCTGCAGTAACAGGCTATAATGCATTCCACAGCTGTCAGCCCCCAAACATGGACCACACCACACCTCCATAGGTGGTGTTGTCTCCATATTCATTAAGGATAGGAACCCATTCAGACTAGTATCCTAGCATAATGCATCACAGATACTTCTGGTACAACTGCCTTGGGGTAATAGTGCAATCCAGACCATAGCCTGCTATGGGTCCACATCAATTTCCCTAAACTACAATGCATTCCTCAACACCTGCCATCTATGAAGGTCCAAAAGCCAACACTGACATAATGGGAGACTTCAACCCTCCATCACCCTAGTAATGAAAGCATAGTGCAGTAGCCCAACCCTTCTAAAATTCATTTCCAATGCCTAAGCTCATACCTGATCCCTGGTAGAGGATGCAACAACCTTGACCTGTGAGCTACTTACATATGAGACTATTGCTCATCCTGTTGTCGAGTCCTACCTGGTGAAGGATCCTGGCTGTCATGGAACAACATATGTCAGCCACATCCCCCACAAAGGTAACCGCCCAAAACCTCAATGGCTTGCATGTATAAGCAAGATGGATGACTTCCTGTCAACAACGTGGAAAATGGCTAGCCAGATCTTAGCATATGTAGAAACAGAGTACTAGTTATAACCAAGGAACCCGGGCATCCTCCCGACACTGGGAAACGTGTGATGATCCCGTGCCATTACTAAGTGTGCAACGAAGGAGGACACTGTTGCCAGAAGAAGGTGGTTCCGCGACTGTTGGTTTACCAATGATCTCAAACACGGCAGGACCCTCAGATCTCTGACATCTGTAAGGCGAAATGCGGCAGACACTGATAATCACAAGAGCCTTTGATGGTGCATCAGCAGCCTCCACAGCATTAAACACAAGTGCTGTGAGATACCGCAATGTAATTTATCCTGAGACAACAGATATTGGCCACAGTTTTGGCAACACATTCAGTGCCAGCTTTACCTCTCTCTCCCCCCACAAGTGTACAATCATAATGACAAATGAATGCCAGGCACCCAGCAGTAATGCAGGCCAGGTTAGACCTGCACTGTCCACAGACAAGAAAACAGCTTCCACGGGACACCAACATATCCATGGCTGTGTTCTACATGACATACAAAGTGACTTTGGACCACATCTGTGTGCCCAGGTCAGTCACAGCCTCACCTCAGGCTTTGTCTGCCAAATATGTCACATTGTTACAGTCATCCCTCTCCATAAAGGGGTAGCATCTACAGACCCTGGGGATTATTGACCCCTTAGCTTGACAAGTCTATTATATGAGAGTGGTTGCCATCATTAGGGACTAGATTGACCAATATAAGGTGATCCTCCTAACTCTGGGCCCATAGTTTGGCTTTGTGAATGGCAGATCATGCCAACCTGGTTGATGTGTGACTGAGTCACTAGGGCTGTGTATGACAGTAAAGCTTTTGATACAGCCTACATCAATCTGTCAAAGCGGCAATGCACCATCCCTAGTGAGGGATTATTGATAAACCCACAAACTAGGCGCATCAACCCATATATCATTGTTTGTTTGCAAATTGGTTCTAGAACACTACAGTATTGATGGCAGAGCTCAGGTCAGACTGGCAAGCAGTCACAAGTGGACTCCCACAGGGATCAGTACTGAGTAGTGTCCTGGCCTGCATATACTTCTCAGGAGTCCAACCCAACACAGAGGAACTCTGGCTGACCACGTTCACAGAGGACTCCAAGCTGGGAGCTATCATTAACTCCACAAGTGATGCGCACATCCCACAGAAAGGCCTCCTGAGACACAGGTGGTGTAAAATCATGCCCAGATATGTACCATCCTGTGCATCATCCCCCTTGGTAAAACACTCAGTTCTGAGTGAGTACCACACTGATGGGAGTGGATTGAACACTGTATGCATATAATAGATCTGGGGACACCGTTTGGCAGCAACTTCTCCTTCAAGCACCACATTGCCATTGTGGTCAGGAAGTCCTTTTATATGGCACATTGCATTACCAAGGGTTTGCATCAGGAAGACAGAGGTGTGATCTCTACTAGTCTACATTAGCCTCCTCGTGTGGGCCCATTTGCTACTCTTGCCTCTTGACACCTGCTGCTGCTGGGGGAAGCCACAGAAGCACCTCACAAGGGGTTCCTAGGCATTAACACATATCCTACACAGACAGACTCAGTACGTATTCTGTCCTTCTTCCTTCAGTACAGCTATCTGTGTGACTTACATATGTCTAACCCAGCTGGTTTGATATATGTCAAATCCATCCACATCATACACTGTAGAGACCTCTACCTCAGTATCACAATCACCACAACATGCTGGTGAGACAGATCCCTCACCAAGAGACTGTACATGCCCTGGAATACACCTCCCATACATGTCACGCAGAGCACCTAGCTGACCCTGTTCCAGAGATGCTTGATGTGTGCATGGTGATAGACAGTTCAATAAGGATCACTGCAGTGGCTATACTTGATACAGGCACTGGGATGTAACATTGGGTGGCACAATGGCAGGGCCTTCTATGTACTAGGCTTGTAAAACTCCTGGGCCGTACCTACTACACACTTACGTGAGCTATAAAGAATAACCTTTATTTATTAAAGTAGTGCAGTATTTAACCTATCAAAATACTTAGCCCTTCAAACAGGCACTGATGTGAAATCAAACCCTACTTAACTAGTGATTTCTATCGGAGCTGTTACAGTGGGAAATAGGAGAATTGCAGGCTTGAATTGAACCCAAAGCTTTTTGGTGTAGTGCACAAACACACTTTTACATTGCCAGGACTGAGGGTGGAAACTGGGCTGGGCCTAACAAGAAGTGACTTCTGGTGACGAACATCTTCAGGACTGCTAAGGTGCAGAGCAATGGAAAGTGCACTGGGTGGGGAAAACCTATTCATTCTAGATCCTACTGACATTTCTCTAAGTGTATAGTATGCTAGTCATGTCTTCAATAGTACATGTGGGACTCCATTCGGGATTGCCAGATCCTTATTGTTTGTGCACATACCAGAATCCAACCTGTTTGTGCAGCATATCTGGAGATAACCAAATCAAATCAAATGTGGGGAGAATAGGCCATACAATGATTGTGACAATTTCTCTCAGTAATGTATGGGTTGCTAGAGTTACAGGGCTGGTTTTAGCAGACATCTGTCATATATGCCATTTGACACTGTCATGTACTATTTCAGTACCTGGTGACATACCTCCTCAGATCATCACAGTGATTTACCAGAGGAATACAGTATGGATGGGTACCACACAAGGTTTACAGGGCCAAATGCTGTGCATTCTTGCACTATCCAGCCTGTTGAGGGGTGTGCCTACAAGCAATTGACTGCTGGTGCTGTGGAAATGGTCCAGTACCTTGATGATATATTACAATAGTGGAATCTCTGTGCATTTATGTTCTGGCCTGGTCTGATTTCCAGTCAACAGTTGGGTAATATAAATCAGACAGGATCAGGATGAAAGGCAGACTCCAGATATATTGGTAGTGGATAGGATATGTTGGGGGGGGGGTCCTGGGCAGATAGGTTTGGCTATAGCTACCAGTACTTTGCATTGGGCTCTGCTCAATGATTGACTGTACTTGGAGGGTCTTGCATGTATCAGACTGTTTGACCAGCCTGGATGTGTGTGTTTGTCACACATATATGTCTGGTCCACTTCATTTTGCTTGGATGGCCACATGTAGGGGTCAGGATGTTGCATAAGATGGGTGATCAGGGAGGGGTGTGTTACTCCCCATGGCTGTGGCCCAGGGTTCTGTGGGTGCAGACATGTCACCATCTTCCAGGGTTAGGCATGCCTGCAGTGGGTGTATTCCCATGTTTAAACTCCTAGCCCTGCCTGTTGACCGTACAGAGTATCATAGAATGTCCACATCCATGACTCATATATCTTGTTGGTTACCCAAACAAGTGTGGTTTTCCAGCAAAAGTGATTTGCAAGTCATTCAGGGTTGAAGTCAGATATTACAGACAGTTGACATTGCAATTCCAAACTTTGTACCCATCAGACAATGCATGCTACTGCAAATCATTCCATCAACTTTATAACATTATTAGAGCAGTATATCACAGGTGTCCTTCTCTTTGGACCTTCATCACCCCATTATCCATGCCTTTGTCCCAATTTCTGGGTCCCTAAGGCTGGCAGGTTTGCTCCTAGCAGTTGTCAGCATGGCCTTTCTTTGCATTTTGTGGACTGTGTTATGTTGATGTTGTGGACCCCATGACACTCCCTAAAGGGAACTGTAGGTGAGGCATAGGTAAAGTTTCAGAGGCCTGTAGGCCAGGTGCTTGACCAGATGGCGGGCCATCTGCTTGGTAGAGGCAGTGCATTGTAATGATCATGTGTTTCCAGGCTGCTGGCAGGACATACCCCTGGGATTGCACCAGTAAGTTGACTGTGGGTGTTGCTGACAATTGCTTTTTGTTATTATTAATAAGGCTCATCGGTCACAGGTGACAGCTAGATGCTGCCAAGTCTAGGAACATGTTACTGCATTTCTATGGGACTATGGGGGGGGGGGTGACATGACTGTACACGTTACACATCTGCACAGACTGTGCTGATATTTGCTTACCATTTTGGTTCCATGCAGCATGGTGATGTGTCCTACCTTTCCGACTACAGGCAGAACAGTATCAACTACAGGTCAGATTGTTCTGGCATAGACATTTGTAGTTTCAGACTTCTTACCTTTTAAAGCCATACTGCCACTGTCATACCTGCTGTGATATCACTGTGTAAAAGTCTGTGGGTGGAGATTTCATGGGTGTCGCTATGTACAGGCCTTTGCCAGGCATTTCTGTATGGTTGTCTACAGCTGATATGCTGTGTGGGGTTGGTGGTGTGGTGGAGTCCCCAGCACTTGACATCCATGCATGTGACCTTATGACCCCCCGCAGTTATTTGGCTCACCACATGATACTGCAGTGGTATTTGTCAAACTGAGTGGTATTGATGATAGTGAGGGGTAGGGCAGTACTGGGGATACACATCCTGCTGTTCCACAGAGCTGTCAGTTGTCTGCTGCTAGCCCAGTTAGCCACTCCATTCCCTTACATGCTTAATCTATACCATAGAAATGCTATCAGTAAATTCCACTCCATTAGTTTAATTTGCTACAAAGACTGGCTTACCTTGTGCCTGCAGCTGTTGTGAGGGTGGTGCTTGAGGGCTGACTATGTTGGATGCACGCAATACACTGCCTATACATGGTCAGGTATAGGGGGTGTGAGTTTGGCATCCATTTTATTGTGTGTGCAAGTCAGAGAGAGAAAGAGAGAAATCAGTCCCTGGGGCCCTACAGTGTCAGTGTATGTGCTGTGCCTTGCCTGTTTGCCAAGGCCATGGCATACTGGGCACACCTCCTTCTGCCTACAATGGCAGGCTCAGGATGTTCCTCCTCCAAGTCACTCTAGACCTGTGGAGGCCTTGGCAATGGTGGGGGGCTGTGTGGCCCTACCCCATTTTGTTCCTGTTGCAGCTGTTTCTACAGGAGCATATTGTGTAGCATGGCATATACTATGAACATGTGTGCCCATGTGGCTGGAGAGTACTGCAAGGCTCCACTGGATATATTAAGGCAACAGAACCATGACTTGAGCATCCCAAACACAGTCTCTGTAATAATCCTGGTTTGTGCGTGTGCCTCATTATGGCATTCTTGTGTGGATTCGTGCATTTCTGGTGCTGGAGAAGTGAATGCACTCAGTGGCATGTGGCCGCATGGCATCCAGGAACTGGTGGAGTATCCTGGATGCAGATGCCTGTGAGACCCCCATGATATCCCCAGTTGGTCTTTGAAAAGTACTTGTAGTTAGTATTTGTAAGGCTACCCATACCTTGGTATCCCCTGGGATGGGTTCCACTCTGTTGGTTCTGGGTCTGAGACAAGGCTGGCACAGCTCAACAAATTTCTGGACTATGTCCCTGTCCACCCTGTATCCCTCTACTATCTCCAGATCATGTAGCCCCTGGTAGGTTACCCTGGGCCTGAACAAACTTCTCCTCCTCCTCAGTCTGAGTTGGTTGTCAGCATTTTCCTCCTCACCACCCTCTGTCTCTAACACAAGCTGATAGATCAGAGCAACAGCAGCCCCTAACATGTTTTGTTAGATTTGTCAGTTTAAAATTCTCTCTAATGTGTACACCAGTGGTGTAGAGTTTGTGGAAACAAACAGACTGAAAGGTGTTTGCATACTTTATAGTAGTGTGCTGGGCTTCTACCTGTGTAATTGGCTGATTCAGATACATTCCACCTGCCAGCTATGTTTGTTTCCCTTGATTGGGGCCTTCCTCTCGTAGTGCCCTTCCCATTTCCTCCCCATTTAAGCCCTGATGTGCACAGCGCATTCCCAGTGCTCAAATGTCAACAGTTCTGCTATCACCAGTGTTTTTTTTTGTTTGTTTGTTTTAGGCCCGGTGCATGCCATGCACACCCGTTTAGCTAAAGTAAACACTTTTAAGCAGAACTGGCCCTTCATAGATGCAAACACGCACCTTTTCGTATTTCATGTGGATTCTGGATACATAATGACCTCAGATACACCCTCACCTTAGCTGTGCTTAGCTCAGGGCAAGCATGGGCCACTGAGCTCCAATGAGCTTACAGCATTCATGACACACACCCTTTTCATGTTAGCTGCTCCTCCTGTCTACACCATGGTGTTGGAGCACCTACATGGTTAGGTGCAGTCTGACACTTAGAAGAAATGTGTGATTCAGTATTAATCCCCCTCATTTGCGTAACCCACTGCCTTACTCCTGATTTACCACACTCACACTGAGCCTTTCCCCTTAGCAACCACTATTCCCTGGTATTTTCATTCTGCATGCCATTGACTATTATGGAAAAATGCAGATTTCTCTCAAACTTGATTTTTTTCCCTTTTTTTGATATTTTTGACACAATCCCATTTGCAAGCCAAAGCCCTATGTTTAAATGGCTGAGATCGGCCAAAAAAAAAACTTTTATTTTACAAAAAGTAAACTATTTTTCATGCCATTGATGACCAGCGTATGTGGCCAGCTGGCATGCCTAGTCAGGATTCTGCTATGCTTTCTTTGAGGCTGTCAGCGCCTCCGTTTTCCTATTTGCAGAAATGCATTCGTCTAGTAGCTGAATGCATTTCACCATCTGTTCCTGCATGAGACCTGCCTACTTCCTGAATCAATAATTCAGCTCATTGCATGGTTTTTCACCAGCAAATGAGCTGATTCTTTCTCTGCAGGGCTGGTGCGAACAGTGTGGTAACTCATACACATCAAACAGCATGTTCCTGGATCACACAGTGGCATTCATGCAAGAACATACTTGTTTTTGATGTGCATGGGCCTGCTACGTGCTCCTGCACGGTGGATTCAGCTTCATAAATCTCAGGGATAATGTTTTTAAACCCAGAGCTAGATTAATATTCATAGACAAGGCATCTGAAGACACACAGCAGCTTCTACTAATTGGTTCCTAAGCAGTTTCTAGGCATGAGATCCAGAAGACCATTGAAAAGGCTAGCCCAATTTCCTCAGAGCACTACTTGGTTAAGTGACTTGTTCAAAGAGTCATGTAGTATGCAAATGTATACCACTGGAATCAAACCTTGGACTATAGGAAACAGTTTGTTAATAGCTCATAGCCTTAATCCTCAGGTTTAACTACCAGATTAATGCTCATTTATTGTAAACATTGCCACCATCTGACAGAACTCTTATCATTCAACTTGTGATATAAGTTACAGAGATACAAACCCTGGCTGACAGAAAGTTCTATCAGATGGTGGCAATATTTACAATTAGAGGGCATTTGTAAAAATATCTCTGTGTCCAGGGCTCTGTTCACTTTTGGGTTTTAAAAGATTTTCACAAGGTAAAGATAGTAAAGACTCTCCCCGGGATTCATGAATGCTAAAACTCCATGCAGGAACAGTGTTGCAGCTCCTGCATGGAGTTCAGCCAACGAACAATTCAGCAAACAGCTGATCCAACATGCACGAGCCTGCCTACACTGTGCCTGCACAGAAGACCATGCGGCATGCTAATCATCTCATTTGCTGGTGAAAAACATGCAGATGAGGTGAATTAATGATTCAGGAAGCTGCCAAGTCTCCGTGCAGGAACAGTGTCAGTGCAGAAATATGTTCAGTTACTAACGGAACACATTTCTGCAAAAAAGAAAACGGAGGCATGACAGCACAAATAAAAGCATGTATTCACATATCTAGGCATACCAATGGCCAAGTATATGGCCACTGGCATGAATAAATGTTTAATTTTAATATAAAATAACTTTTTGGGGGGGCAATCTTGGCCATTTTAGCATAGCTCAGTGGTGCACAAACACGATAGTTCAGAAAATGTGAAAACCCAAGTTTAAAGAAAATCTGCATTTTTCCATTATAGTCTATGGCATGCAGAATCAAAACAATACCAGGGGACAGTGGTTGTCGAGGGGAAAGGCTCCAAGTCATCGCAGTATCTAGGGGCTAAGGGAGTGGGGTATGAAAATGAGGGGAAGTTTACTGATTCACAAAATATTCTAAGTCCAAAACCTGCATCTAACCGTGTAGATACTAGAACAGGATTGTATAGGCAGGAGGAACAACTAACATGAAAAGAGTGTGTGTAATGCTTGCTGTAAGCACATTGGAGCTCTGTTGGCTGGGTTTACTCTTAGCTAAACACAGCTAAGCAAGGGGGTGTGTCTGAGGTTGTAATATCTTACACCATGAAATGAAGAGTGTGTTCATCCAGGAAGGTTTG
>NW_025055112.1:0-9235 GCF_019279795.1 Protopterus annectens
GTAGGAAAACCAACACCTTCAGCAGAGATCTGAAAACTATACAGTGAAGCAAAAATAACTGCACAACTCTGAAGTCAGCCAGCAATGATATAAAATTAGTCAAACAACAATTAACAGTACACAACTCTGAAGTCCCAGAAAAATATACTTAGCTCTGTATATCTCCAGATAGATTGAAGAGCACTCTGTCAGGACACAGGAAGGCTCCAGCAATGATATGCAAGCTGTTACTGCTAGAAGGGTATCTGAGTTACAGGCCCTTATGGCAGTGGAGCCTTTCATCATCTTTCATGCGGACAGGGTGACCCTCAGAACCAATCCATCCTTCATGCCCAAGGTAGTATCCAGTGTGGCTCTTAATCAGTCCATTAATTTGCCAACCATATTTCCCAATCCACAGAACAAAGGGGAACAGATACTGCATTCCTTAGATGTGCACAGACAACTCAGATTCTACTTGGACAGGACTAAACCTCAAAGGAAATCTGAACAACTGCTGGTAGCATTTGCTGCAGGGGCAGAGGGGAAGGCTATTTCAAAGGAAACCATTTCTAAATGGATAGGCCATTGCATTCATTTCTGCTATAAGCACCATGGAAAACCTATCCCCCAGGGGATCAGACCTCACTCCACCAGGGCTGCATCTACCTCTATAGCCTTTCTCAGAGGCGTCCCTACCAGGGACATCCTAGAAGCTGCTACCTGGAGTTCTGTACATACTTTCACCAAGCATTATCATTTGCCAATTTTCTCTAAATCCAGAGCTGGCTTTGTCACTGCAGTCTTGCAGGGCCTTATAGTTGGTCCTAATGCTATCTAAATTCCTCCTCCCAACCATAGCTTTGGGAATCTACCCAAATGTAATGACTGCAACAGTAAAACACGAAGAACATAGTACAGTTGTGTACACTTACCATAAATGTAGATGTTCGAGTGTATTCACTGTTGCAGTCCTGGTTACCCTCCCTCCAGCCCCCTATCTTCTTTTGGCTATACCTTCACTTCCCCTTACTATGCTTAAAAGCCTTTTTGGTGTATTTGATTTTTTGTTGGAGGTATATCATTGTAATTTTATATTTAATTGCTCCCCATTAGGGGGGCACCTGACATCTGGGGCAAGAAAAACTGATGTAATGGCGTCGGCTGCATGCTTTATACCCCTGACGACCTGACGTAATGGAAGAAGGGGCAGCAACCGAAGCAGGACCCAAGACTTTGTTAATCACACCGACTGAGGGCTACCTTCAAAGCAGATTACCCAAATGTAATGACTACAACAGTGAATACACTTGAACATCTACATTTATGGTAAGTGTACACAACTGTACTTTCCTGGCGCCCAGTCCTGGATCTTTCAATTCTCAACACCTTTCTGGTAGTCCCAAACTTCAAGATGCTTACCCTTCAACAGCTTCTCCCTATGCTAGCCAAGGATGCCTGGTTAGTCACTATAGACTTAAAAGAAGCTTATCTGCACATCCCCATAAGGGAGTCATGCAGGAAATATCAGTTCTCTGCACTTCCCTTTGTCTTATCTGCTGTGCCCAGAGTATTCACAAAGTTCCTGGTTCTAGCCATTGCATACCGCAGGCAGAGAAATATCCAAATTTTCCCATACTTGGATGACTACCTGATTCAGGCGGACAGTCAAAATTGCTGTTTCAGCACCTGGAATTTGTAAAACGTCTTCTCACTTCATTGGGGTACACCCTCAATGAAAATAAATCACAACTGGTGCCCAGTCAAAAGATTGTATTCCTGGGAGCAAGCTTGGACACAACTTCCCTGATGGCATTTCCCACTTCAGAAAAACAGGTCTATTTGAGAAACTACTTCAAACAAATGGCTACCAGAACACAACTATCTGCAAGAAAAATACTGCATGCCCTAGGGTTCATGGCCTCATGTATTTTGCTAATTCCATATGCAAGGCTGCATATGAGGAAACTTCAGTGATACTTAAGTCTTTGGTGCCAACATTCTCAGGACCTGGAAACAGTCATTCCTATCATACCTCATCTAAGGGCAGAGTTCCTTTGGTGGGCAGAAGCATGCAACCACAACAACAGACTGCCTTTCTCTCAACCCCTCGCCACCCAAATGCTGACAACAGACGCATCAGGCTATGCATGGGGTGCTCACATGGCAGGCAAATGCATTGAGGGCCACTGGATCCCAGGGCAGATTCTCCTGCACATTAATCAAAAAGAGATGCTAGCTGTATAGAATGCTCTGACAGTCTTCAAATACCTAATCCTTCCAGGACAGCTGCTTATAAAAACAGACAACACCACAGTTATGTAGTACATAAACAAGCAGGGGGGAACCCATTCTTACCCACTCTGCAGGTTAGCCATAGCCCTGTGGAACACAGTCTTGAGCAACCAAGTGCATGTACAAGCTCAATTCCTGCCAGGAAAACAAAATTCACTGGCAGACGACTTAAGCAGAAATCTCCTAGACCCACACGAGTGGAAATTGGAGCCCAACACCTTCAACCTTCTGATCCAGAGGTGGAGGACACCAGAGGTGGACCTCTTTGCCTCCCCCCGAGAACAACCAGTTGAGCAAATACTGCACGAGGAACCCTCACAGCAGGGCCTGGAAGGTGGATGCCCTATCCTTTCAATGGAAAAAACTCTCAATTTATGCCTTTCCACCTCTGCCCCTTCTCTCAAGAGTACTACTCAAGATAAAACAGGACAGGCCAAGGGCAATTCTTATTGCCCCAGCCTGGCCATGCCAGCACTGGTACCCATGCTCACGCAGCCTGACAACAGTGCCACCCTGGCACCTTCACCAGACTCCTACCCTGCTGTCTCAGCAGGAGGGACAGATTTTACAATCATACATACATTACATTTTACATTCACAATTGCAAACCCTAAACCTTGTAGCCTGGCTTATCCCTTGAATACCCCACCAGCAGCCCTCAGCAAACAGGTGCTGGACGTCATTCTTGAAGCCAGAAGGCCTAGTATTAGGAAATCCTATGCAGAAACTGGAAAAGATATTGTTCTTGGAATCAGTCTCAAGGGAAGGACACAGCAGTTCCCTCCTTATGTCTAATCCTGGATTACCTAGCAGAGCTACTCCACAGAGGCCTATCCTTTTCATCCATTATGATTCATGCCTCTGCCATCTCAGCTCATTATAATACTGAGCCACCTCTGTTTTCTCACCCTCTCATCAAACAGTTCCTGAGAGGGACCAACAACTTAAGGCTCCCTAGGAGAGCACCCACCCCTGCCTGGGACCTTAACTTTGTACTGGGAAAGCTCACACTCCGCCCTTTTGAACCTGCTGCCTCAGCAGAGTTAAAATTCCTCCACCATATGTTAATTTAATAATCGCAATGATGCAGCATCAGTGGAGACAATTTCACCATGTTCCCATTTTAATGGGAACAGAATTTGATACAGTGAATCACTTCTGGCAGCATGACATGGCACTGACCACTGGGGCTAGGATGGTGTGCTGGACTGTGCAGTGTGGTTCGGAAACATACAGGATTACGTTATGTATTCGTACTACTTGTTTTAGTACTTTGATTTCCATGAACTGATGTACATACTTTCCTCCCATTAATCTTGGGACAGCTGCAGCAGCACTTTACAGGTGAATGTAGTTTACTATATTTACTGTGTGTGTGTGTGTGTGTGTGTGTGTGTGTGTGTGTGTGTGTGTGTGTGTGTGTGTGTGTGTGTGTGTATACTCTTGTATATATACGTATACACACAGATAAGCCTGTGTGTATATGTATGTGTATTTTTCTTTTGTGGAGGTACAGCTCACAAGTGCATAGCTAAAACTATTAACACTGTACCACTTACAGGCATGCAACCTTTCCTTCCATAGGAATATAGTTGACTGTCTTGCTGTGGTGCATCTCTGATTTCAGTATAGTGCATTTTCTTTGCAAACTTTTGGTGCTTTGTAGCTCAGCTTCTAAATTATAGAAGCACTTTAGTTCATGCTGTGTTGCGCAGTTGCCCATATGCTTTGCACTGATTACTGTGTTGATATGCTGTGACATTTTAAATTCGAGGCACTAGTATGAATATTTCTCTGAACTTTGTGTAGGTCATTTCCCTTCATTTACAGTGCAGTTAGACTTACAGATCATGGACTGTTTCTGTGAATCCTGTTGTTAATATTTCCATTTGCTCCTTACTCCGTTTATTCATTTTCATTACCCGCTTAACCTAATAGTGGGTTGCAGAGCTGGAGCTTTTCCCAGCAACCAGTGGGCATAAGGCAGAAAGTCAGCCCTGGCAGGAAAAAAAGGTCCTGGTCCTTACTTGCATGTTTTATGATATAGAAAGAGGCTGGAAACCCAGCAAAAAAAAAAAAATGCAGACATGAATAAATCACACCCTACCGAGACTCTGCACAGAAGGCACCCCAACCAAGAACTGAACTTAAGTTAACAAGGTGCTAAAACCCAATCACTGCCCTCACTTTGAGTGAAACTACCTTTGTAAGACAACCCATATGTGCTCAGAAGCGCACAGGACAACAGTTTCATTGTATTATATCCTCCAGATAAAACTGCTGTAGGTGAGAGAGCCTTTTCTAGAATAGGATATGCTTCCTGGAACCACCTGCCTACAGACATCAAAAATCTAGAAACAATTTAAAAGCTTCAAAGATGCACTTGAAGAACATCTCTTTACTGAATCTGCCTGCAACTGTTAACATGACAATGTTTAGGTAACTTATTATACCAGATCTTGAATACTAGGAAACATTATATAAACTTTTCTCAACCTGTTAACGTGGTATCTTGTATGCAAATGGGAGTTTTTGTACTGTATTTTATTCACATCTCAGCTTGTACTTTGTATATATCTTTTTTCAATGCACTCTGGATTTTTTTTAATGTTACTGTATCTGCATTCGATCTTACTATGTTCAGAATTTTGCAATGTACTCATATTGTATATAAAGTTGTTGATTGAAAGACTGATGTATTTTCTGCTGTTAGAGCTTAGATCATGGCTGCAGAGGACCAATAGACTAGTCTACTTACCTGGTAAAAAAATAGTAAGTAAATAAGTGTCAGGCACTCTGCGGAAGTAACAGTGACTGTTGCAAGTGTGCTACCTGTAACATTTTTACCACTTGTTTAAAAATAGTTGTGGGTTGAACTTTTCATTGAAGCTGAAATTTATCATTGCTTCAAGAAAAAAATAAATTCATTGCAGACATTCTTGTACTTTGTCAGCACCAGAACATTGTGCAAAGGAAATTGTTTTAAAAAGATGTTTGTTCTAAGTTGTAAGTTATTTGACTTTGAATATATGGTGAGTTCTGTTGCTGTCATTGGAGATATTTAGCCGAGTTAAGCCCGATGCTGTCACTGAAGATATTTAACTTGACTTTTTAAAATTGGATGATGCTGCTGCATATGTGTAAATAAATGTCTGATAGCCTCAGACTGTAGATTAATGTTGAATAATGCTGCAATACTGCCAAATGTGCATAAACATTTTATTTGTACTGTCACTCACATATGTACTTATCTTGACTCTGTTTGGGAAAGCAGTTTGATGGTAGACTGTGATATCTGCCTTGTGACTTTACATATGCTCCCTTTCTTTACTTAGATTTCTAGTGGAAATGCCCCCCCACACACCCCACCCAACTATATCTATCTATCTATCTATCTATCTATATATATATATATATATATATATATAATATAAATATACACACACACACATACCAACTCTGGGATTGCACTACAGTGGAGAAAAGGGCATGTTGGGCAAGTGTATACTTACCCTAGTAAAAATTTGATGATCGGGTTTCTGCAGTTTTGGGATTTTCGTCTCAGGCCTTTAACAGTCAATCATGCGGGAGTCGGGATTTGAAAGTAGACCCATAGATATATATATATATATATATATATATATATATATATATATATATGGTTTCACTTTATAATCTCGAAATACTAAAATATCGAATTTTAGTATTTCGAGACCATAAAGTCAAAAGTGCATTTATGCAAAACCGCTTAATATCGAATGTGGAAATGTCCTATCTGCCTTGGGTTGTCGCATTCGTGACACGCAGTGCGGTTTGTGTATTTAGCTGGGGATTCAGGTAAGTGTTGTTCTTGTAAGGGTATTGGGTAGGGATTTTAGTGTGTGTGTAGTGGTGAGGTTATGCGTTTGTGTGTTTAGTGCAACCTCGGAATTAGTATATATAAGTAGAGTGGGTGTGGGGGCTTACCCCCTGCTTATAGGTAGTAAAATGAAAAAAAGCCTTCCACCACAACGAAAAGTTCACTGAGAAATTCTGTTAAAATGTAGGCTTTAATAAAACAAAGAAATAAAAAGCACAAATTGTGCTGTTCAAGTTGCAGGTCAAATAGGATAAGTGCTTTCAGTTAAAAAACTTCTTTAATACCAGATCCTAGTGTGTAGACCTGACTTACTGCTGTTAAATAAAGATCCTTAATTGCTCAAATCCAATCACATACACAGCAATCAGATGTGCGCCTTCCTGCTTCCATTTCATTTCTTAATTAGGCTTCTCTCTTTCAAAATAGGTTTAATAGGAACTACTCTGTTGAGCCCTGGAAATAAATTAGCTCTGAGGTTCATGATCCATTTGCTTTCTTCCTTTTCAGTTTTGTTGACAATGTCTCCTCCATGGAGGTTAATAGTCACATTGATGGAGATAACCATAAGCTAAATGAATGCCCTGGATTTTCAGAAACCAAACATTGGTTCCCCATTTAAAATTTTTGGGCCCAAAATTGGTTAAACCCACCTTAAAAAAAAATTCTTTTTTATTGGTCCTTTAACAAAGGGGGTTTGGGCCAAGGGATTCCGTTTTCCTTTTTAAAAACCTTTTTTTTTTTTTAAAAATTGGGGTTTTTTTTCCTTTTTTCACAGGGCTTAAACAGAAAATGAAGTTGATTCCTGATTGTGTGGAAAATAAAGAATTACAGGATTTAATGCATTCTGCTGAACAAGTTGGAAAACATACTTTGCAATGTGGTTTTGATTCATTAGAGGCCACTTGCAGGGCCGCTGTTATTGGCTCTGTGTTCAGAAGGCATGCTTGGCTTAAGGAACAATCTTTGCCTGATCATGTTAAAGCTAAATTGTTTGATGCTCCATTAAATCAGGACTCCTGTTTGGCAACAAGGCTGAGGAAGTTCTTAAAAAGATGGAAGATAACGCTAAATCTATGCAAACTGTTAAAGATTTTTTAAAAATTCAGCCTCCTAGATTTAGTAGGCACTGGCCCTCTAAGAATTGGTCCTTTCCAGCCCCTTCCAGGTCTTCTCAAGGTAAATGCAGACACAGCAAAAACCCCAGGTTTCAGTCCCAGGGGACACACAGGACTAAGTGGGGGGCCTCCACTTCCAAATCTGGGAGTAATAAGACTCCTACCTATGGTAAAGTGTCTCAATGACTTCCTTTTAAAATTTCCAAGCACTTATCAACTGACTGCCCCTTTGGGGGGAAAGATTGCTCTTCATGCGAAGAACTAGGAACTCATTACCCAGGACAAATGGGTTTTAAATATAGTGTCCCAGGGATACAGATTTCACTTCCACACGTTGCCAACACCAAGTGGGTGGCCAGACCTACCCCCAAATCAGTGGGCAGAGGCCCAAAAACAAGTACTTTCTCCCTTAAGCATGGGGGCTATTCAACTGGCACCAGAAGAGGAAAAGGGACAAGGTTTCTACTCAAGACTTTTCCTGGTACCCAGAAAAGACAGTTCATTGTGTCCTATCCTGGACCTGTCTACTCTAAACACCTTTTTGGAGATTCCAAAATTCAAGATGCTGACTCTTCACCAATTACTTCCTATGCTAGGCAAAGATGCCTGGTTGGCAGGACTAGATTTAAAAGAAGCATACCTGCACATCCCAATTAGGGAATATTGCAGAAGATACCTACGCTTCAAAGCAGGCTACATGCACTATCGGTTCTCTGCACTGTCCTTTGGCTTATCTACTGCGCCCAGGGTATTCACAAAGTGCCTAGCTCCAGTTATTGCATTTTGCAGGCAAAGAAATGTTCAAATATACTCATACCTGGACGATTGTCTAATTCAGACAGAAAGCCAGGACATACTTTTGAATCTTCTGGCCTTTGTTCAAAGGGTTCTAACTTGTATGGGGTACACCATAAATGAAAAAAAATTACACCTGGTACCTTGTCAACAAATTATATTCCTGGGAGCAAGCTTGAATACAACTTCCCAGATGGCCTACCTCACGCCAGAGAAACAAATTCATTTGACGACCTACTTCAAACAAGTGGCCACAAAAACCCTGCTATCTGCAAGACAAATACTGCAAGCCTTGGGGTTCTTGGCCTCCTGCATTCTTCTAATTCCATATGCAAGACTGCATATGAGGAAACTACAGTGGTATCTAAAAAGCCTATGTTGTCAACATTCTCAGGATCTAGAAGCAATGATTCCTATCATACCTTGCCTGCGCCTAGAGTTCCTTTGGTGGGCAGAGGCCTGCCACCAAAACAAAAGACTACCTTTCACACCACCCTCTGCCACCCAAACTGTAACAGATGCATCAGACTATGCATGGAGAGCTCAACTGCCAGGGAAGTGCATTCAGGGCAAACGGAACCCAAGTCTAATGCACCTGCATATCAGTCAAAAGGAAATGTTAGCTGTACAATGCTCTGACAGCCTTCAAGGACCACATTCTTCCAGGACAACCAATGGTAAAGACGGACAACACCACTGTTATGTGGTACATAAACAAGCAGGGGGTACACATTCTTACCCCCTCTGCAGACTAGCCATAGCATTGTGGAACACAGCCTTGAGCTACCAAGTGCACCTACAAGCTCAATTCCTGCCAGGAAAATTAAATACATTGGCAGACTGACTAAGCAGAAACCTCATGGACGCACACGATTGGAAACTGGAACCAAGGATTTTCAACTTGTTGACAAGCAAATGGGGGAGCCCAGATATAGACCTGTTTGCCTCTCCCCAGAACTACCAATTGGACAAATTTTGCACAAGGACTCTCCACAAACAAGAGGTTGCTTGCATTTCTGCTTTGGAGGTCTCTGTTGCTTGAACAGATCATTATTGAGAGCCTCCACGAATGTTTTTGTGTTACTATGTGTGGATTTTGGTGGTGTAGATTTAGTGAGACTATGAGATGACTGTGGTGTGGTGCAAGTGTTTACCTTCTCCTCTTGACTGTCAAGTGCTTGGTGGAGATTAC
>NW_025055113.1:0-8704 GCF_019279795.1 Protopterus annectens
TTGCAGTACAAAAAGTTATGGGCCCACAGAGATTACTGGTAATTGTTCCCCAAAGGTGTATATCACATTATGAGTATCAGCAGGATTGCCAAAGTTGACATTTGAATAGTAGGGAGGTGACTACCTAAAGCACGTTGTCTACATGTGATGAGTCAGACACACACTCTTATGTCTGGGATTAGAACACCTGGCCTAGCCACTTTTATCACAATATAGCAATTGGGAAGCTACAAAATCACAAGGTTACAGAGAATACTGGAGTGCAACTTTCCTAGAGGTGTGTATTTCTATGTTGATGACATCAGCAGCCTTGCCATGTGAGCGATAAATTGTAGGTGTGACTTACCCTAAAAAGCATTGTCTCTTACACAGTCAGAGATGAACACATTAACGTGACACACAGTTGCCATGGCAGGGATTACACCACCTAACTATGTTATCAGACTACAGCAGTGCACAATTACAGAATGCACTATGGAGATTACTAGCTATGTATCTTCCCCCAGAGGTATATTTTTAGGTGAATGACATCGGCAGCCTTGCCAAAGGTGAGCATATAAATTGTATGGGGTGTGACTACCATAAAAAGCATTGCTGTCTACACAGACAGAGACAGACAGACACACACACAGTTGCCATGGCTGGGGTTAGAACTCCACCCACCAGCTTTTTATCACACTACAGCAAGTACATGTTATGGGACATGCTATGGAGATTACTGGGGGCTGATATGCCATACGCGGGCACAACTCTGGCTCAATATTTCACAGGCACGCAGTATACAGCTGCTAGACGACTATTTCCTTGTACAGTTGTTGCACTGCTGGCACATGCACCACATATCGTAATGCCGACAGAGGCACCGTGGCTAAATTCACAGTGAGTGACATCTGACCTCGTGGTGGTTAGCCCTGCATGGGTGTTGTAGATAGGCCTATTCTTTCCTCACAGTCACCCTCTTCCACACATCTATGTAATGCCACCTTGGCTTTCTATTATAGTGTGCTGCCCCGACATATATGCCTGTATTCCTGTCCACTGTGTGTGCAAGCATGAGTGGTCCATACTGAGGAGTGTCTGCACCAACATTCTGCATGCTGCTGGCGTCCGGTCCATTTGGGCATGGCAGGTGACATGGCTCATGTGTGGCCTGGGTATGCCCATCTGTATTGAATGTAAACTAGTCCAGGTAGGTTTGTACTAATCTTCCTTGTGTTGTACACCCACAGGTAGCATGCTTTCTGTGGTATCCACGATCATTTGGCATTGATTGCTACCATTTCTGTGTTAGGATTAAAAGTACACCTGACTATTCTACACAGGATTGAGTGGGGGGCACCACCTGATCAGTAAACTATATTTCTAAGGGGTAGGATGGGGTCACACCTGACTATTTCTACATTTTTACACAGGACCAAAGCACCTGGCCTCAGACTACCTTTCTAATGAGGTGGGGGCACACCTAACTATTTCTACATTTCTCACACAGGATGCCTCACTGTGACTACATTTCTACGTAGAATGGGGGTACACCCGACAATTGTACACATATGTTAGGACTGTACTGGTATGCTTGGGTACCCATTCTTATTCGTAGTCTTACCCATCGGGCTGATTTCAGAGGCATACCAGTGTACTACAGATCTTGGCTTTTACTCACTCCAAGTACACTACTGCCTTCGACTTCCACTTTCATAGAAATGACACATACATCCTACTGCCTGACCTGTCAGGGTTTATCTGTGGGTCTGTTGGGGAGGTTACCCATAGGTCTTTACCAGAGGCCGCCAGCACGGCTTTGTTTTTACTTTTTTTACACCCAGTCCTGCTGACTGTGACTGTTGTTGTGTGTATGTGAACCCCCTGGACTGGTGTGTGATCCACTTACTCAGTGTATCCTGTATTGAGGCAGCTGCAGGGCTGCCTTTTGTCAGATGCACATAGTATACTCCTTACACATGGTTAAGCACAGGTAGTGTAATTCATGGCATCCCTTTTACTGTATGTGAGAGTCAGAGAGGTAAGCACCCCTGGGTCTCCCATGTCAGTGTGCAGGTGCTAAGTGCGCTGTCTCTTTGCTGAAGGCCACAAGGCTGGCACGCTCTTCTGGCTGCCTACTGGGGCAGGCCTAGGTTGTTCCTCCTTCCTGAGTCACTCTGTACCTGTGCAGGTCTTGGTGCAATGGTGGGGGTTGTGTGGCCCTGGCTCCATGCTGTTCCTAAGCGTAGCTGTTTCATAGGATCATATTGTATAGCATGGCACATATAAGAGAATTTGGGGGTACATGAAGTTGGTGAATACCGGCTCCATCGATGTGTCCAGGCACTGAAACTATGACTTAAGCATCCCAAACATACGCCTATAATTCTGGTCTGTGCCTGTGCCTCATTATGGAGTTCTTGTTCCAGGTGTGCACTTGACAGTGTTATCAGCCACGGCTCCAGTGCGTATCTGCATCCCCCAATTAGTGACCATCAGATATTCCCATTGGCAAATCTTCTGGTACAGCTGTGTTGGGGATGCCAGATGTGGAATTGTGACAGTTTCCAGGGCAGCCAAAGCACACACACATTCATTATTATGCCCCTGCACGTGACATGACCTGGCAGTGTTGATGGAGGAGTAGCCCTTGTAGTTGATGTCGGCCCTCACCAGCTCACTCACAGGTGGTGCTTTGATGCATAAGTGCATGCAGTCTGTGGCACCCATCACACTAAGGTATTCTGCTATTTGGTAAAACAGTTGCATATTGCTTGGCCAATGCCTCAAGGGTATTGGGGAAATATACGTGCTCACACTGTAGTTGACATGCATCCAGGAACTGGGAGTACCTGATGCTGATGCCTGTGAAATCCCCATCATATCCCCAGTTGGCCTTTGGAAGGTACCTGTAGCTAGTATTCATTGGCCTACACATACCTTGGTATCTGCTGGGGTGGGTTTCCCCTGTTAGTTCTGTGTGTGAGGCATGACCGACACAGCTCAACAATTTACTGTAGGAGGTCCCTGTTCACCCTATAGTGCTCCACTATCTCCAGCTCATGTAGCCCCTGGTAGTTTACTCCTGAGTCTGTACACTCTTTCTCGCCTCCTCACTGTGAGTTGCTCGACAGCATTCACATCCTCACCACTCTCAGCCTCTTCCACAAGTTGCTGTGGCTGATAGCCATTGCAGCCCCTATCATTTTGCTGTTGTAGGCGTTAAAAGATTCCCTGCTTGTTTTTACACACTGGTGGTGTAGAGTGTGGGGAGAAAAACCAGAGGGAAAGTGTTTGCATAGTTTATAGTGAGTAATTCTAGGCTGGGCTGGTCTGCTGCCTGTGTAATTGGCTGATTCTGATACATTTCACCTGCCAGCTAAGCTAGTTCTCCTTGATTACCTTCCTACTGATGTTTTCCCTAACCATTGCCTTCCTGTTTAAGCCCGGGGGCATGTCATGCAAACGCAGTGCTCAAATGTGCACAGTGCTGCTAGTTTCTGGTTTAACTTCTTTATTCTTTCTGTACAACCCAGTGCGCGACGCACACACACACCTAGGCTTGGTAAAGAGTGCTAGGCATGTATAGACACACCCGCTAGCTTAGCTGTGCTAAGCTAGGAGCAAACCTGAGCCACAGGGCTCCAATCCACTTACATTATGCCGGACACACATCCCATGATATCACCTAACTCCTAGGCTTGCACCAGGCTATTCCTACTCTTACACTGTTGGGACATGGCTCACATGCTGGGGAAAACTGGGATTCACTATCCTTCCCCTCATTTGCCTAGGCCTGCCTGCTAATGCATAGTTATGTGTCTCACACTGAGCCACCCTCCTCAGCAACCACTACTCACTGGCCAGGTTGTGTTCTGCCTGCCATCGACTTGCATGGTAGAATGGTGATTTTAGTTAGACTGCTTATTTTAGGTTTATTTTATTATTTTCCCCTGGATCCCATTTGCACGCCGCTGCCCTACTTTTAAATAGCCAAGATCAGCTAAAAAAAAATAAAAGTTGATTTTTGTATTTTTAGTGTTTGCAATGCCTGTTGCCTTATACTTGGCCATTGGCATGCTTACTACATGATGATGATCATCATCATCATCTTTCTGCTTTTCCCATTAGAAGTCGCCACAGCGGATCATCTCTTTCCATTTCTTCCTATCCTCTGCATCTTACTCTGTCACACCAACCACCTGCATGTCCTCTCTCACCACGTCCATGATATGCAACCTTTATTTGGAGCTGTCACAGCTCCTTGTTGGATTTTGCACAAACGTACTTGGTTACTACCCGAGTACATTTCTACAGATAGCATTAGTCCTGCACGGATAGTTGCAAGCTTCCTGGATTGCAAAATTACCAAATTTGCATAGATTTCTCTTGCAAATGGGGTGATTTGCATACAAGGGCTTCTTCCATGCAGGATTAGTGCAGGAGCGCTCGTGCACACCCCTGCAGGCTGTTCCTGGATCGCATGGCAGACATATTGCCTGCTTGAGCTCCTGCACTGATCTTGCACGCTGTGCAAGCTTTTGAGAATCCAGGAGTATGTCTTTGTATTGTGTCAAGGGCATAAAGTTATTTGAAGTATCTCAGAGTGTGTAAAAGTGCTTAAAGTGTGTGCTTATTACTGTGCATGTATTTCAAAGATTTCACTGTGTGCAAAATGCAACTATCTCATAAAATCCAGTCAAAGCAAGGTTATTTGAAGAAAAGTTCTTGCGCTGGGTGTATCTATTTGCAAAGTGCCGCTATTACAGAGTGCTTCTTGTACTGTAAGGAGTTGCCTAGCAAGATACCACCATTTTGAGAACATTTCAGTGCTCTGCATGTGGTTGTTTGTAAAGTGCAGATACTTCAAAAGATATTGAATTTGGGCAACAGAAGTCAATTTATTCACATTGTACAGTTGCTTGACATGTTCCTTGCATTGATAAAAAAAAGTGTTTCATACAAAAGTTTACAAGAATATTACAGTGCTTGTGAATTGCTCAGTTGCATCGTAAAGTTCTTGAATGTTTTTTAAAGTGGTGACATTAACAAGTAATGGAGCATGACTGTAGCATGCCTACCTTTATCAGTAAAGTTCCAAGTTTCTACTTTAGCATTTCTGCCTTTACCAGTTTCAAAGCAAATGATTTTAGCATTTCTGCCTTTAGCGATTCCTCAAGCATGGCGAGTGGTGATCAATGACTGTAGCATTTTTGCCTTTACTATTTCTGAAAGTAAACGCTTTCAGCAGTACCACTTTTATCAATCGAAGATTTCAGAAAGCATCACAAAAGTCTGATGAATTGTTCTGCAAAGCTCCGTAAAGGGTCAAAAAGCTAGAAAAGTTATTCTGTAAGATTTTGTTTTGCAAAGTACAGTAAAGCACTGATAAATATAAAAGGTTATTTTGCAAAGTACAGTAAAGCAGCGAGAAATCTAAAAAGCTATTTCACAAAGTGCAATAGAGCATTTAAGAGCCCAAGAAGTTTATTTCGCAAAGTCCAGTTATTTGAAAGTACTATGAGGTTGTTCATATGCATAATTCATTTAAGTTCAAAGAGAGAAATTACAAGTATAAAGTACAAAAACACTGAACAAATTGTGTTTATTCCAATTACTTATGCACATGTGTGTGTATTCATAGATATTTGCAAGACTCTTTGCTGGCATGTGTTAATCTGGCAGATGGATTTTGAAAACCTCAACCACTTGTATTTGTTCGGAATATTGCAGAGAACTGGAGAGTATTTGAACAAGAGTACGACATTTTCATACAAGCAGCTTATGCAGATAGAGATGCACATACTAGGGCATTCATTCTAATAAATCCAGCAGGGTCTGAGGCCATAGAAAGAAAATATTCATTTGTATATGCACCAGCAATGTATGGAGGTGAAGGTGCAGACCGCCATATTGTTGTGTGAGCTGAATCAGGGGAAGACCCCGAGTGTTTGAAGAGCAAGTTCAGATAGATGTGCAACCCCCAGATGAACATTACATTAAAGAGGCATTTGTTTTACACAAGAGATCAGAAACCAAGGGAAGGTTTTGCAGTTTATATAACTGACTTGAGAAACAAAGCTCAAACATGTTGGTTTGGTGATTTGAAAGATGAACTAATAAAGGATAGACTTATCTGTGGTATTAATAGTGCTGCAGTGAGAAAGATTTTACTTCATGACAGTGATTTGACATTAAGTAAAGCAATAGAGATTTGTCAGATCCATGAGGTGATAGAAAAGATGATACTAGTATGCTTACGAGTAACAAAAGCATGGTCTTGATGAACTCCAGAGCAAATGTAGATGGTATGCAATATAGGGCAAACATAAACAGGCCTAAGAAAGGGTAGCCCCAGGTTTTCCAAATACGATTTCAAGCTTTCCAGAAAGTTCCAGAAAAAGTGTTAGCTTCATTGCCAGCTCAGTGCAACAGAAATGCAAGTCAGCAAAACCCAAGTCTAGCTTTATTGCTAACTGTCACAACCAGGTGTTTGCAAATCATGACTCCAAAAGAGAAAAGTGTTTAGCATTTGGTCAGCAATGCCACAAGTGTAAACAATGGAACCATTTCCAGAAGTTTTGCAAATCAAGTAAACCTCACTCAGTTGTAAATAAAGGTCACACAAAAAAGCAAGTTGATCAAGTAGAGCTGAAACAGTCAGCTTTCTATGTGGATGGTGTACTTAGAGAAAGGCTTGATGCAGTAAACATGTTAACAAGGAATGAAGGTTTTGTATGGTTTGGATCAATGGAAAATCCACAGAGCTCAAAGTAAACACTGGATCAAAGTGTAATGTTATATCAGGAGACACATTTGCAAAATGAGAACTAAGCATCAACTCAACGTGACCAGCAGTGTGAGACATGTTGACTATGGAGGTGAAGAAATTCAAACCGAAGGTTCAGTAACTACTTTCATGTTATTTGGCTGAGAACTGTTGCAACTTATTATTCTACACAGTCCGATGACCAGTGTAATCTTAACTAGGTCACAAAGACAGTTTGAGAATGAATCTGCTACCTTTTGCCAAAGAAGTTCATCATGTGAGAATTACAGTCCCAGAGACTCAGTTTCCTTTTTCCTGAAGCTATATTCTCAGAGTATGCTGATGTTTTCGATGACAAGTTGGGCAAACTTCCAGTTGTGTATTCCATGAAGGCAGACCCAGAGGTCACTCCAGTAGTCAGACTGGCAAGAAGAGTTCCAACAGCAATCCAAAATAAAGTCAAAGGTCAGTTGGACAAGATGGTGCAGCAAGGTGTGATTTATCCATTCTCAGAACCAACTGAATGGTTGGAAGCATTGGAAGGTGCCAATTCAGGCTGTCTTGACTTCAAAGGTACTTTCCTTCAAGGCGACTTCTCTAGTAGTTGCAGTTTTCTTAATGCACGTATTCCGAACAGGTTTAAGGTTTTAGGTTTAAGGCTATAACTGAAGAATGCCTTATTGTTATCCTTAGCTATGATTGCTAATTTTTTTTCGACGTTGCCCTTAGAGGATTTTACAAGTTGTCTTATTTTTTTTTTGCTGTCACAGCTAGAGAACTGTTTTTAAATCATCTGTTACAAATGATTGTTCAAGTTTTTTTTTTGACAGAGGGATTTTTTTCTTCCTTATTTATTGATATGAGTCTCTTCCATAAACTGCCCTTTGCTGGAGTAATAATGGTTGATAATTTTGCTTAGTTGTCTGTAGGTCCATTTGTTCTGGTCATACACCATTTCTGATGTGTTAGGATGTAGAGAATGGCAGAGTATCTTCATTAACCAAAGTTTTGCTTAATTTACAGATATCCAAAAGGAAAGGTTTTCCAGCATGTATTTCTCTGCAAAGACTGTCACCTAGATCAGGTAATCAGCTTTTTGGAGTTGAGGTTAATAAATGTATAATACTGTAGGTAGTATATGTTTTTTATGAGATATCTGATTTGGTTTTGTGTTTTAAAGAGTTTAATAGGTAAGATGCCTTTGTATAGATAGTGATTGTAAGGAACATTGCAAAGGAGCTAATACTTGACAGCCATCTCACCCCTCCCCCCAGTTTATACTACTGTTCTGATCAGCATTACTGCTTAGTGACTGTTCTGGTTTTAGAGGCTATAGCTATTGTGTCCATTGTCTAGTGTGCTGTCTTTCAGTTTTCATAAATAATTCCCAAGCATTGCTGTCATGTGTGCACAACTGTCCTCCTCAGTGACATTTCTTAGTGAATGCCTTGCTTTTACAGGCTATAACTGCTGCAGCCAGTGCACAAAGACTATGCTATAGTGTGTACAGGTATTGTGACTTTACAAAGTAGTTGTATAAAATTAGCAGTTCTGTATGAAGTTCTGGTGATTGCGCTGTAATATATAATGCTAGTTATTTGTGTTCAGAGCCTAGCATAGTTGACCTTATATTTTAGCTCTCTGCTATTACCAATTCAGTGTTAGAGTTTAGTGTTCATTCTGTGGCATCAAGAAAAGGTGCACTGTTCAGCACCTAGCAACTGTTCTGCAACATGCTCAAGTGACCTGTATAGTACCAGGAGCAAGCAACCTCTATAGTACTTAGAGCTGTAACTCTACAAAGTAGTTGTGTAAATTTACTTTTATTTTACGCAATATAGCCTAATTATTTATTTTTACTAAGTATTGCTAAATTAGTTACTTTTTAACTCATCTTCATTACCACCAAAATACTGCCTTCCATACATCTTCAAGTCTTACTACGGTAGTCTCCTT
>NW_025055114.1:0-8231 GCF_019279795.1 Protopterus annectens
AACTTTAAAAGGGGAATTTTTTAAAAAGGCCTTTTGGGTTTTCCCTTTTTCCCAACCCAAATGAAAACAAAAAAAATAAAAAAATGGGAATGGGTTTCCCACCCAGAGACTCCCCATACTCTGGAGTAGACTGCCCATTCATGTCAAGCAGAGCCTCCTTGGCCCCTCTTCAAGGAACCTTGATGATTGGATGAAATAGAAATTCCCCCAGGGATCACGGCCGTCGCCCTACTAGACAGGGGTCCATGGGAGTAAATCGTGGGAAGAAATATCCGAGGTGTTTGGCTAGGCTTGCCTTATAGGCCCTAGGGCACCTTTCGTACCAACCTAGAGGTATGAGACATATTATCACAATTAGCTTCCTATATACTAGGCTGGCCTTACACATGAACCAACTAGGTGACGCCTGGGCGTCATGCATGAAGAAGTGGTATTTTGAATTTATTTTAGAGCAATAAAACACATTATTAGTTAAAATAAATAGAATAAATATTATATATAATACAATACGTCTGTAGCAAGTGGAATTGACACTCCAGAGTGGTGCTCCATTTGACTTGACCATTCAAGGTCAAGTAATATTGGGTGACTTGCTTTTTGAGGCACAAAGCAGACAAGCCAAGAGACTCCACAATGCCAAAATAATAAGAATGAAGCCTTGCTCTGATAGGGTGTGGGATTGCACTGATACATGATATGGCTTTTTGGTGAAATAGAACTTTCTAATGTATGACTTTACTTGTTTTCCAAACACCTTTATTAGATTATTTGTGTAAACCCAAATTTATAATCATTTAAAACTAATCATTATAATTAACACCAACAAACATTTGACTTAATAACATTGCTATATAGCATATGCCCCAAAGCAACATGCATACATTATTCAGATTTCACCATTTTTATAATTTATTTATTTATTTATTTACCATTTACCATTTGTTTACCAAGATAGTCCAACTGGACAACAGGTGTCCTTTTTCAACAGAGTCCTGGGGAGAAAAGTTCCACAAGATTACAGAGTAATTTAGTAAACAAAAGTAGTTAACCAAGTTTAAAATTGTTTAACAATAGTTTAATAAAAAATTAACAATAGTTTAAAAGTTTGACATTTATATAAAAGAAAATTTATCTCAAGAACAGTGCAGAAATTGTGGTGTGTATGTGCAAGTACGGTGTGTGTGTGTATATATATATATATATATATATATACATATATATATATATATATATATATATATATATATATATATATATATATATATATATATATATATATATTCATAGTTTAGTTTCATAGTTGAAGTACCTAGGCCTTCTATCTGCCCTGGGGCATTTTATGAAAAAGCCTAGCCATGAGTGATAATGACTTTCATGCCACCCCAAAAAATACAGAATAGATTTAGAATACTGTGCACTCTGTCTAGTAGTGACTTTAATGAAGGTCCCCTTATATAATAGGAATTAGTTTTACTGTGCTTTATCTGGTAGTGACACAGATCTTGACCCCTAGAGTGAAACTTCACGATCTCCCATCCACTCATCAAGATTTCTCTTGAAGAGAGTCCAGTGAGGGGCTCTGCCCTAACATGAACTGGGATCTTGTTCCAAGAGCATGGGAAGCCTCTGGGTTATGAATCTATCCTCTCCAGCATGTCCTATTCCATGTACTGCTGTGCTGAGGTTTAGAGGTCTTTAGTTCTTGTGGTCCTGATTGATTTGGATTTTTTTGAGGGTGGGTAATGCCCATCAGTTCCTGATTCGGATATGGCCTTGTATGTCAGAGCAGGAGATCACCCCACCTCTGGGCAGGTGATTATGCTACTAGATAGAGCTGAGGAGTTTTCTTTAGTCTGTCAATATAAGACATATGTTTGGAGACCCTTGATTCTCTTGAGTGAGGAGCTTTGCTGGTCTCTCCAGGCTGTTGCAAATGCCGGGTGAGGTACATACCAAATAGGACATTGTGCTCAATCATGGGTCCTGATGAGGAGGGAGTATAGGGGTACAATGACATCCCTTGGATCTGGATGTGAATCCCTTCATGATAAGGTGTGCAAGGTAGAATGTTTTCTAACCACTTTGTAGTAGCGATAGGGTGTCAAATGAAGTCGCTGTGGAAGCTTGGGTCCCTAGGTCTCTGATTCCACTTTTCCACTACTCATTTGAGGTTGCTGTCTATGTGAGTAGGTATGTGGGTGCTTGTTTTTAAGGGGGTGACTATGCATTTTTTGGCATTTAGTTTAAGGCCATGACTCCGGCACCAGTTGTCCGACACCTGTGAGGCCTTTTTGTAGGAGGATGTATGGGGTCTGCTGGTGTACTCGACTATGGTGCCTTCAGTTTGCAGTCATCTCTGGTTTTTTGTGACCATGGGCAACCCTCCCATGTTTGCTTTGCTTATCTGAGAAATAAATACCCGAGACAAGGGTCCCAGGACGAGATCAAGTGTAGGGACACTTGTGACTAACTTTGGTAGCAATATGTGCTCCATGATTTTAACTTTATGGGTTCTGTCCTTTAGCCAGTTGCAACCCATCTAGTGACATAAGGAGTTTTATGTTTAAGCTGTTGAACTTATCTATGATGCCCACTGAGTGGTGTGATTGTATAAGGCCTTAGCCAAGTCAGGTAGGCTGTATGGACTGTTGCCCCTCATCATGGCTCAAATAGTGACTGTTTGAAAAAAGTCCAACCAGGTTCAAAAGAGCAGGATCTGCCCTTTACAAAGCTGAACTGGGTGGGAGTCAGGGTGTCTGTAGGTCCCCAATGTCTCTGTTTATGAGTTCCATAATGAGTTCTTTCCATAGCTTTGCAGACCAGGCTGGTTAAACATGGGGCAGTAGTTCCCAGGGTCTGTGAAAGGTACCCCGCTGTGAGGTGGGACCACTGTTGCTGTACGCCCAGTGTTCAGGTACATATCCTGTAGTCAAGGCTAAGGTTAAATAGCATTTTATGTGTGGGTTTAGCTCCTCATGGAGTTCACGTGGCACGCAACCCGGGATACCGTCAGGTCCCACATTGATGCTGTGTTTTAGCTTTGTTGGAGGCAGTTCTCACTTGGACATCTGAGATGACAGGAGATTACATTCAGCTAAGGATAAGTATTTTCTTCTTTTGGGGGTGAGGAGGGAGAATTTGCACTGAACCTGTCCAGCCAGAATGTTGCTAAATATCTTGTAATAAGGTTCAGTGTATTTTTCAGTATTGTGAGACTAACTCTAGGCATATCTGAGGGAGGTTTCCGCTCAGGTTTCTAACTATAATGAAGAAGGCTTTGTGGTTATCTTTAAGTGTCCTTGATTTTTCTCTCAAAGTTGGCCCTTGGATATTGTTTTATGAGAGGAGAGCGTATTAGTTTTCTGCTAGTGTTGATCAGAGATGTCTTCCCTTTATGTGGATTTTGCTCTATCATGCAATCAACTTCCTTCTTTTGTTATACTGAATTTGTTAATGGCTGAGGAGTCCACCAGATGGGCCAGCTTGCCTTTGGTGGAGAGGGACTTGGATTTATTTGGGATTGCATGATCCATGCATTCTTGGAGATATCCATAGAAAGCATTTGTGAAGGATTAGGCATTGTGGGATGTGGTATCCCACTGGCCCAGTGGAATTAAAGGATACCATCTCAGTCTTAAGAAGAGTGAAGTCTGCTTTTGAGAAGTTTTTCACTGTGGTCTTTTTGTGCTGGGGGTGGAGGTGGGATATGTATATCCAGGAGTGAGTGGATTTGTGGTCAGATCTCACTAGTGAAGGTATGCCCTCGATTGTGGAGCACTTTCTCCCCATGTTTGTGATGATCAGGTCCTAGTATATTATCTCCCTAAAGAGTGGGAGAGGTGACTAGTTGTTCCAGTGCATTTGAATTGCAGATTCCAGGAACCTTTGGGCTAGGGTGTTAGGGGCTAGAGATAATGCCCAATCTATGTTTGGGTAGTTGGAAGTCTCCCAGTATGATGAGTATTTTTGTGATGTTCCTTATCCTCCAATGTCTTCAGGAGGCCCAGGTGGGGTTCCTGATTGGGAGAAGTGGTCTATGTAACATGCTACCAGTTGTATAGCAGTTTTACCTATGGTTAGTTGCACCTGTATGGTCTCTGATGCTTCATGTGTTGCTTACTGTACCTGGAGGTGTCAGGTGTCCTTGATGAATATGGACACTCCTCACTTGTGGTTAGCCTGGGTTTTGGGGCAGCATGATACAAGGGTATAGCCTGAATTAGTGCTGGGAATTGCTCTCAGGAGTGCTTGAACCATGTTTCAGTTACTACAGTTGTGATGTTCACCCAGCACTGAGAATTGCAGGAATGCCTGCATCTTGAGATTTAGACTTCTGGCATTGAGGCAGCAGCCCACCCTTAGTTTTTTCCAATTTTTGTTTTCTAAGGAGGTGGGTTTGCCTTTTGAGCCTTGCCTAAAAAGGCATTATGGGGGAGTAAGCAGAGGCCTTAACCCAGTGGTGACAGGTGCAAGCCGTCCCTTGCGGCTAAAGAAACAGCGTGGCTTGTCCAACATGTCATCAGGCAAACAGAGCACTGGATCCCCTTAGAATGACACCCAGTACTTGAGCCAATTATTAAAGCTGATCATCTTGTCTTTGTATTGTGGCATCATTCTTGGTGAGGGCAAGATGCTGCTCAGGGTCAGGGTCATACCACCACAGCCTGGGCTACATAATCAGAAGAGCTCCTCTATGTCTCTTTTCATGTGTAGTCCAGGGAGGCACGGTCTCGGGTCATTCACTCCAGCATGGACAATGACGGAGTCATATTTTGTACTTGATTTGGAGTGACCTGGAGTGGCGCGTGTGTTATGTGGCAGATCCTAGCTCCGATAGGCAGCTCTCACAGTCACCCCTCTCTCCTTGTTCAGCCTGTGTGAGAGAGAGACATCAGTGCGGTGTCTGACCTATAGAGTCCTATTACTAGTGTATCAGGCATGGTGTTTGGTATGAGGCTGTGATTGATTGACACACTGGATTTATTGAAGTATGTGTTGTATGTGTTTGTTTTGAGGTGTGGTGGATTTTTTGGATGTCTGCTTTGAAGAGCCCTCTGTTGTTTTGGTAAGTTTTTATTAGAGCCTCGAAAAGTATGTCTTTGTGTTTTTATGTATTTGGTTTGCAGTTGTAGAGTAGGTCTATGTGGGACTGGGTTTGTTGTGGTGTGTGGTTACCATCTCCTCCTGTCTGGTCATTGGCCAGCCCTGAGTTGAGAGAGTTCAGCCTCCAGTTTGGCTATATAGTTGCATCTCACATGTATTTGTGCTTGTTGGGAGGAGAGAAAAGGTTGTCTGTGTACATGAGACAATTGTAGCATTGTCTCAAGATACTAGATTAACCAGCTGAACTGGGAGGACGCCAGTAATCTACTGCTCAACATGCTAGAATATAAAGGAGTGCTGTGTGCCTTTAAGGGAAGTGGATATTCACAGGGGTGGTAGAGTGGATGTAGTGCTGCTTCCTTGAGTGCAGAGTGCTTACTTAGTAGAGAAAGTTTGAGAACAAGTGCTAGGCTTATAATACAGCGAGTAGTCTGATTATACTAAGAGTAGAGCTTTCCCTTCAGGAGAATTTGAAGAGCAGACTTGGGCCTTGGAGCCAGAGAGGAGTTTAACCTTGTTTAACTGGCGGCTGCTGTCTTTCTGTGCGCTGTGCATACACAAAGCCGTGCAAGCTAGCGGATTTTAAACAGGGGAATTTCAAAAAAGAGCTATAAATGGTCCAAAACAGCCAATTACTACAGTTCTTGTGCTGAAGTCACTTCCCTACAGGGACAGGTAGGCTGCTCAAGGCTCCCCCACTCCCACTGGTGAGCAAAAAGAAACTTCCTTCTATCCGAGTAAGGTAATGGACAACACGGGAACTACACCACAGCCCAGGAGACTACAGCAATGCCTATAAACTAATTCTAAACTGTGTCGAGAGAGAGAATTGGGAAAACAAAGAATTTTTTTTTGTCTTTTTGTGTTTTTAGATAGAAACTACAGAAAATGCCCAGAAACAGTAATGTCGTCGGTTACACAGGCTAGCTACGCTTTGGTAGGCAGCCTCAACAGTGAAAATTAAACAAACAAACTTTCGATCAAATTCGACTAAAAAGTAACTTTAAGTGCAGATTTTAAAATAATGCAGAAAACAGCTAAAAAAACAGTTTAAGCTTGTTTAGGGTAAGCCAGAGAAGCTATTTCAAGTAAAAAAGCAGCAAAGATACTTAAATCCAGAAAGTAGGTTCATAGGTTAGTATTAGACTAACTGCCCTTGCAAGCCATTTTAAGCCTAGACAATTCCCTGTGAGATTCAAACCCTGTACCTTGTGTTTGTAAGGCAAACACCTCAATCATTATGCCACCCTCCCAACAAGGGTAGTCACTTTTCTGAGTTCTCTGTAGCTAGGACCCTGCAGGGTCCTTGAGGGGCTTGTCAATGCAAAGATGAGTATCAGACACATTCCTAGCTCTTTTATATACAATACTCACAAAATCAGGTAGTATAAAGTTCAAAATGTTATCCCTTAGGAGCATTATAATGAATTCTTACGAATTCATATACACACACACACACACACACAATCGATATATATACACACACACAATCAATTTCTTAGTAATAAAAAGTATACTAAAGATTTACAATATGTTCAAGTCTGCCTAAGTAGAGCTTTGGTAAGTGGAATCATGTTCTACAGGGTTGGCTATGAGTAATAGGCTGGAAGAGGTGGAATTTCTGGGAGGGAGTTATTTACATTTACATATATGGTTTTCATAAAGGTGTGATTTAAGGAGATTTTTGAATGTGGTTGTGTGGTTTTGTAGCCTGAGGTGTGGGGGTAGGGTGTTCCATATTTTTGCGCTTCATAAGGGAATAGAGATTCCCCTGAGCTATTTTTAGATGGAATGACTTCTATCAGGGCTTTGTTACTGGATCATAGTTCCCTGTTAGTACTGTGGAAGTTTAGTAGGCCTGTTAGGACAGGGGTTTTGTCAGGGTGGTACAGTATTTGATGGGCTAAGTTGAGTTGGTAATAGTGAAGTAAGTTTGGAAATTCTAACCAGTGTAGTTTATGTAGGGATTGGCAGTGGTGAGAGCATGATTTAGCGTTGGTTGCCAAACCTATTTTGTTTTGTTCATATTTATGTTGAAAGTTTTTTCAGGTCGGTTTTATTTAGATTTGTTAGTACTGGGGATGCATAGAGTATGGTTGATGGAAGATGAGTTTGGGCTATGGGAGTTCTGGATTCGGACGTTATAAATTTGTTGCTGTAATTAGAGCCTATCTTTTTGTGGACTTTGGAGATGGTTATGGACTATGTGTTTACTGTATTTAAGTTGGTGGTCATTGTTGATTATTAACACCCTAGTAGTTTGGCCTCAAGGGACAGAAGTTGTAAGGGTCTTATTGGCAGAGAGAATTGGTAGAAAGGTGGGTCAATAGTCTTTTTGTTGTGTTAGAGACCATAGCATTAGTTGTATTTTTTTGAGGTTCAGTATTAGGTGAGATTTTTTTAGCCAGTTTTTCAATTTCTAGGAAGGGGTCCTGGGCTTGGGTTTGTAGCAGTTGCAGAGGCAGATAAGGGTAGTGTCACATCTGCATATTGGACTATGTATCAGCTTTTGTGGTTGTTAAGTGGAGTTTGGTTTCTACCCTTGGGCAGCAGCAGAGAACATTGAAGAGGAGGGGTCAAGTCACAGACCTTGCAGAATTCTGCATTTGACTGGGGAGAGGGGGATGAGAGTTGAGCCATTTGACAGATTGAGAGCGATTGTCTAGGTAGCTACTGAACCATTGTATGGTAAAGTTATCTAGGTTGAGTTCAGAGAGGGACGATCGGAGTTTATTGTGGGAAACTGTGTCAAATGCTTTCAATAGATCTAGGAAGGTTGCAGAGACAAGTTTCCCTTGGTTTCTGTATTAGTTTATGCTATTGGTAAAGTTAATTAGGACAGTGGTGGTGCTATGGCCAGGTCAAAATACATGCTGGGTTTGAGAGAGTAGGCTGTTGGAGAGTAAATGGGAGGGTAGTTGGTGATGGATACATCTTTCTAGGATTTTTGATAACGGAGGTGAGAAAGGGATTACGATGGGGCGGTAGTTGGATGGGTTGGTGGAGGGGACATACTTGTGAGGGGGGATGATGAATTAGGATTTCCATAAGGATGGAATGTAGCATTTATTAATGGATCTATTTATTAGTATAGAGATTGGGTGGAAGCTATATGGCTCTAGGGATCG
>NW_025055115.1:0-6955 GCF_019279795.1 Protopterus annectens
AAGGACACTGAGCAAACTTGGAACTCTAATATATAACATTAAGTATCCTGTTTTTATTATTTTGTTCTTTTTGTTGTACTTTCTGTACTGTATATTTTTCTATCTAGTTTCTCTGTGTGTGAGGTGTTAACTGGGAATTGTCCACTTTTATTAAACATCTGTTGTTTTTTTTTTCTGATAACTTGTTGCAGTTAAAACTTTTTCTGAGGCTCGCTGGCACTGTTTAAAACTTTCGTTTTAAGGCTCTGCTGCTTTTCTGCTTTGAAACATTTCTGCAGTTTGTTTCTAAGTAGTGTGGATATTTGTAGCATTTCGATATTCAGGCTTGTATTTGGCGTGGTGTTTGTAGGCTGTGTGTCTGAGCACATATTCATTGACATCTTGGTTTAGCCAAAGCCATCAGGCATTTCAGTGAGAGAGAATTGTTTAAGGTCATTGGCTGACCTATGTCACCTGGGCTACAGTTCAGACTAAGCACCTCATTGGTTCTGTTGAGCTTTTTTCTTAAAAGTTAATATAAAGGTTTCAGCTTTCTGTTACCTAGGAAATTAAGTTGTGAGAGTTTTACAAAGCCACATTTTCCCCACTGAGCTAATCAAAGGGAAGGACACTTTGAGTATTCCCGGAACTGTAATATATAACACATTAAGTATCTGTTTTTGCTTATTTTGATTTCTTTATTTCTTTTGTTAATTTTAGCACTTTTTGTACTGTGTATTTTTCTAACTGGTTCCTGTGTGAGGTATGCAAATTGTCCACTCTTATTAAGCATCTGTTGGGTTGTTTGTTTCTGTCTTGTTGGAGTTAAAACTCTTTCTAGAGGCTCGCTTTAAGTTGTTTACAACTTTCGTTAATGGCTCACTGCGCTTTTCTGCTGTGAGAGTATTTCTACAGTTTGTTTCTAAGTGAGTAGGGATATTTGTAACATTTCATATTCAGGCGCAGATTTGGGCCAGAGTGTTTGTGAAGCAGCAGTGGTCACCCGAAGGCACATTCCGGGGACATCTTGGCTTAGCCAGCCATCAGGCACTTCAGTGAGAGCATTGCTGAAGGTCTCACTGGCTGACTGAGGTCACGCTGGACTACAGCTTAGACTAACTCACCTCATTGGTTCAGTTTTTTGAGCTTTTTTTCTTAAAAGTTGTCTCAGATTTCAACTTTCTGTTACCTAAGAAGTTAAGTTGTGAGTGTCTCTGCCATTTCATACTGAGCTAATCGAAGGAAGGACACTGAGCAAACTCTGAACTATAATATATAACATTAAGTATCCTGGTTCTGCTTATTTTGTTCTTTATTTCTTGGTTAATTATAGCACTTTGTGTATTGTATATTTTTTAGCTAGTTTCACTATGTGTTAGGTATTATCTGGAAATTGTCCACTTTTATTAAGAATCTGTTGGGTTGTTTGTTTCTGATAATTTGTTGCAGTTAAAACTCTTTTTCTAGAGGCTCTTTTAGCTGTTTCAAACTTTCATTTAAAGGCTCATTGCTGCTTTTCTGCTGTGAGAAGCATTTCTGCAGTTTGTTTCTAAGTAGTGGGGATATTTGTAGCATTTCCATATTCAGGCTTCTATTTGGGCCCAGTGTTTGTGGAAGCTGTGTGTATGAGCACATATTCAGGGACATCTTGGTTTAGCCAAAGCCATCAGGCATTTCAGTGAGAGAGAATTGTTGAAGGTCATTGGCTGACTGAAGTCACCTGGGCTACAGCTTAGACTAAGCACCTCATTGGTTCTTTTGAGCTTTTTTCTTAAACGTTGTCTCAGGTTTCAACTTTCTGTTACCTAAGAAGTTAAGTTGTGAGTGTTTCTGCCATTTCACACTGAGCAAATCGAAGGAAGGACACTGAGCAAACTCGGAACTATAATATATAACATTAAATATCCTGATTTTGCTTATTTTGTTCTTTATTTCTTTGTTAATTATAGCACATTGTGTACTGTATATTTTTCTAGCTGGTTTCACTGTTTGTGAGGTATTAACTGGAAATTGTCCACTTTTCTTAAGCATCTGTTTGGCTGTTTATTTTTGATAATTTGTTGCAGTTAAAACTCTTTTTCTAGAGGCTGCTTTAGCTGTTTAAAACTTTCATTTAAAGGCTCACTGCTGCTCTTCTGCTGTGAGAAGTATTTCTGCAGTTTGTTTCTAAGTAGTGGGGATATTTGTAGCGTTTCAATATTCAGGCTTGTATTTGGCCTAGTGTTTGTGGAGGCTGTGTGTCTGAGCATATATTTAGGGACATCTTGGTTTAGCCAGAGCCATCAGGCATTTCACTGAGAGAGAATTGTTTAAGGTCATTGGCTGACTGATGTCACTGGGGCTACAGCTTAGACTAAGCACCTCATTAGTTCTTTTGAGCTTTTTTCTTAAAAGTTGTCTGAGGTTTCAACTTTCTGTTACCTAAGAAGTTAAGTTGTGAGTGTCTCTGCCATTTTCCACTGAGCTAATCGAAGGAAGGATACTGAGCAAACTCTGAACTATAATATATAACATTAAGTATCCTGGTTTTGCTTATTTTGTTATTTATTTCTTGATTAATTATAGCACTTTGTGTACTGTATATTTTTCTTGCTAGTTTCACTGTGTGTGAGGTATTAGCTGGAAATTGTCCACTTTTATTAAGCATCGGTAGGGTTGTTTGTTTCTGATAACTTGTTGCAGTTAAAACTCTTTTTCTAGAGGCTCCTTTAGCTGTTTAAAACTTTCATTTAAAGGCTCACTGCTGCTTTTCTGCTGCGAGAAGTATTTCTGTAGTTTGTTTCTAAGTAGTGGGGATATTTGTAGCATTTCCATAAACAGGCTTGTATTTGGCCTAGTGTTTGTGGAGGCTGTGTGTCTGAGCACATATTCAGGGACATCTTGGTTTAGCCAAAGCCATCAGGCATTTCACTGAGAGAGAATTATTTAAGGTCATTGGCTGACTGAGGTCACCTGGACTACAGCTTAGACTAAGCACCTCATTGGTTCTTTTGAGCTTTATTCTTAAAAGTTGTCTCAGGTTTAAATTTTCTGTTACCTAAGAAGTTAAGTTTTGAGTGTTTCTTCCATTTCACACTGAGGTAATCGAAGGAAGGACACTGAGCAAACTCGGAACTATACTATATAACATTAAGTATCCTGTTTTTTGATTATTTTGTTCTTTATTTCTATGTTAATTATACCACTTTCTGTACTGTATATTTTTCTATCTAGTTTCACTGTGTGTGAGGTGTTAACTGGGAATTGTCCACTTTTATTAAGCATCTGTTGGGTTTTTTGTTTCTGATAACTTGTTGCAGTTAAAACTTTTTTTCTAGAGGCTCCTTTAGCTGTTTAAAACTTTCATTTAAAGGCTCACTGCTGCTTTTCTGCTGCGAGAAACATTTCTGCAGTTTGTTTCTTAGTAGGGGATATTTGTAGCATTTCCATATTCAGGCTTGTATTTGGGCCTAGTGTTTGTGGAGGCTATGTGTCTGAGCACATATTCAGGGACATCTTGGTTTAGCCAAAGCCATCAGGCATTTCAGTGAGAGAGAATTGTTTAAGGTCATTGGCTGACTGAGGTCACCTGGGCTACAGCTTATACTAAGCACCTCATTGGTTCTTTTGAGCGTTTTTCTTAAAAGTTGTCTCAGGTTTCAACTTTCTGTTACCTAAGAAGTTAATTTGTGAGTGTTTCTGCCATTTCACACTGAGCTAATCGAAGGAAGGACACTGAGCAATCTCAGAACTATAATATATAACATTAAGTATCCTGTTTTTTGCTTATTTTGTTCTTTATTTCTTTGTTAATTATAGCACTTTTTGTACTGTGTATTTTTCTAACTGGTTTCACTGTGTGTGAGGTATTAACTGGAAATTGTCCACTTTTATTAAGCATCTGTTGGGTTGTTTGTCTCTGATAACTTGTTGCAGTTAAAACTCTTTTTCTAGAGTCTCCTTTATCTGTTTACATCTTTCATTTAAGGCTCACTGCTGTTTTTCTGCTGTGAGAAGTATTTCTGCAGTTTGTTTCTAAGTAGTGGGGATATTTGTAAGATTTCCATATTCAGACTTGTATTTGTGCCTAATGTTTGTGAATGCTGTGTGTCTGAGCACATATTCAGGGACATCTTGGCTTAGCCAAAGCCATCAGGTATTTCAGTGAGAGAGCATTGCTTAAGGTCATTGGCTGACTGAGGTCACCTGGACTACAGCTTAGACTCAGCACCTCATTGGTTCTTTTGAGCTTTTTTCTTAAAAGTTGTCTCAGATTTCAACTTTCTGTTACCTAAGAAGTTAAGTTGTGAGTGTCTCTGCCATTTCACACTGAGCTAATCAAAGGAAGGACACTGAGCAAACTCTGAACTATAATATATAACATTAAGTATCCTGGTTCTGCTTATTTTGTTCTTTATTTCTTGGTTAATTATAGCACTTTGTGTACTGTATATTTTTTAGCTAGTTTCACTGTGTGTTAGGTATTAACTGGAAATTGTCCACTTTTATTAAGCATCTGTTGGGTTGTTAGTTTCTGATAAAAACTCTTTTCTAGAAACTCAGTTTGTTTCTAAGTAGTGGGGATATTTGTAGCATTTCCATATTCAGGCTTCTATTTGGGCCCAGTGTTTGCGGAAGCTTTGTGTATGAGCACATATTCAGTGACATCTTGGTTTAGCCAAAGCCATCAGGCATTTCAGTGAGAGAAAATTGTTTAAGGTCATTGGCTGACTGATGTCACCTGGACTACAGCTTACACTAAGCACCTCATTGGTTCTTTTGTGCTTTTTTCTTAAAAGTTGTCTCAGGTTTCAACTTTCTGTTACCTAAGAAGTTAAGTTGTGAGTGTCTCTGCCATTTCACACTGAGCTAATCAAAGGAAGGACACTGACCAAACTCAGAACTATAATATATAACATTAAGTATCCTTTTTTTGCTTATTTTGTTCTTTATTTCTTTGTTAATTATAGCACTTTGTGTACTGTATATTTTTCTAGCTAGTTTCACTGTGTATGAGGTATTAGCTGGAAATTGTTCACTTTTATTAAGCATCTGTTGGGTTGTTTCTTTCCTCTAACTTGTTGCAGTTAAAACTCTTTTTCTAGAGGCTCCATTAGCTGTTTAAAATGTTTGTTTAAAGGCTCACTGCTGCTTTTCTGCTGTGAGAAGTATTTCTGCAGCTTGTTTCTAAGTAGTGGGGATATTTGTAGCATTTCCATATTCAGGCTTGTATTTGGCCTAGTGTTTGTGGAGGCTGTGTGTCTGAGCATATATTTAGGGACAGCATCTTTGGTTTAGCCAAAGCCATCAGGCATTTCACTGAGAGAGGTATTTAAGAGTTTTAAGGTCATTGGCTGACTTCGAGGTCACCTGGACTACTACAGCTTAAGAACAAAGCACCTCGGTAGTTCTTTTGAAGGCTTTTTATTCTTAAAAAGTTGTCTCAGGTTTAAATTTTCTGTTACCTAAGTTCAAGTTTTGAGTGTTTCTTCCATTTCACACTGCCAGGCAAATCGAGAGGAAGGACACTGAGCAAACTTCGAACCTGCCACTATATAACATTGACCATCCTGTTTTGATTATTTTTACACAATTTCTTTATTTCTATGTTAGTGCCAACCTTTTTTGACTGTGCTGTATATTTTCTATCTAGTTTCCTGTTAACTGTGTGCCAAGAACATTAACTGGGGTGTCCAATTTTCGTAAGCATCTGTTGGTTTTGTTTTCCTGCGATAACTTGACGTTGCAGTTAAAACTTTCTAGAGGAACTCAACATGTGTTTAAAACTTTCATTTAAAGGCTCACTGCTGCTTTTCTGCTCGAAACATATTTCTGCAGTTTGTTTCTTATGAAGGGGATATTTGTATAGCCATTTCCATATTCAAGGCTTGTATTTGGGGCCCTATGAGTGTTTTTATGGAGGCTGTGTGTCACAGGCACATATTCAGGGACTTCATCTTGGTTTTAGCCAAAGCCATCAGGTATTTCAGTGAGAATTGTTTAAGGTCATTGGCTGACTGAGGTCACCTGGGCTACAGCTTATACTAAGCACCTTGTTGGATTTAACGAGCTCTTTCTTAAAAGTTGTACTCAGGGTTTCAACTTTTCTGTTACCTAGAGAAGTTAATTTGTGAGTGTTTTCCATTTCCACACTGAGCTAATCAGCGAAGGAAGACACTTTGAGCAATCTCAGAGACTACGCTCAATAACATTAAGTCTTCTGTTTGCCTTGCTTTAATTCCTTTGTTTCTTCGATTCTTTGTGGTACTCTTTTTGTACTGTATATTTCTCTTGCAACTGGTTTCACTGTGTGTAGAGTGTTAACTGGAAAGTGTCCACTTTTATTAAGCATCTGTTGGGTTGTTTTGTCTCTGATAACTTGTTGCGGTTAAAACTCTTTTCTAGAGATATTTAGCTCTTTAAAACTTTCGTTTTAAAGGCTCACTGCTTTCTTTTTCTGCTGAGAGAAATATTTCTGTAGTTTGTTTCTAGTAGTGCCAGGATAGTAACATTTCCATAAACGAGGCTTTGTATTTGACTAGTGTTTGTGGAGGCTGTGTGTCTCGGAAACACATATTCAGGGAGACATCTTGGTTTTGTCAAAGCCATCAGACATTCACTGAGAGAATTATTTAAGGAGTCATTGGCTGACTGGTCACTGGACTACAAACTTCAGCACCTCATCCCAGTTCTTTTGAACTTTATTCTTCAAAAGTTGTCTCTCAGGTTTAAATTTTTCTGTTACCTAAGAGTTAAGTTTTGAGGTGTTTCCTTTCAGTTCACTGCTGTGATGTCAGGAAGGACACTGAGCAAACTCCTGAGCTATACTATATAACATTCAAAGTATCCTGTTTTTTATTATTTTGTTCTTTTTTTCTGTAATTATAGCACTTTGTGTACTGTATATTTTTCTAGCTAGTTTCACTGTGTATGAGGTATTAGCTGGAAATTGTCCACTTTTTTAAGGATCTGTTGGGTTGTTTGTTTCTGACTTTTT
>NW_025055116.1:0-3903 GCF_019279795.1 Protopterus annectens
ACATGAAGAGATAGAGCAATGAAAATAAATATAAACTGAACATGAAGAGATAGAGCAGTAAAATAAATATAAACTGAACATGAAGAGATAGAGCAGTGAAAATAAATATAAACTGAACATGAAGAGATAGAGCAGCAAAATAAATATAAACTGAACATGAAGAGATAGAGCAGTAAAATAAATATAAACTGAACATGAAGAGATAGAGCAGTAAAAAAATATAAACTGAACATGAAGAGATAGAGCAGTAAAATAAATATAAACTGAACATGAAGAGATAGAGCAGTAAATAAATATAAACTGAACATGTAGAGATGGAGCAGTAAATAAATATAAATTGAAAATGAAGAGATAGAGCAGTAAAATAAATATAAACTGAACATGAAGATAGAGCAGTAAAATAAATATAAACTGAACATATAAAGATGGAGCAGTAAAATAAATATAAACTGAACATGAAGAGATAGAGCAGTAAAATAAATATAAACTGAACATGAAGAGATAGAGCAGTAAATCAAATATAAACTGAACATGAAGAGATAGAGCAGTAAAATAAATATAAACTGAACATGAAGATATAGAGCAGTAAAATAAATATAAACTGAACATGAAGAGTTAGAGCAGTAAATCAAATATAAACTGAACATGAAGAGATAGAGCATTAAAATAAATATAAACTGAAGATATAGAGCAGTAAAATAAATATAAACTGAGCATGAGGAGATAGAGTACAAAATAAATATAAACTGAACATGAATAGATAGAGCAGTAAAATAAATATAAACTGAACATGAAGAGATAGAGCAGTAAAATAAATATAAACTGAACATGAAGAGATAGAGCAGTAAAATAAATACAAATTGAACATGAAGAGATAAAGTAGCAAAATACATATAACCTGAACATGAACAGGTAGAGCAGTATAATAAATATAAATTGAACATGAATAGGTAAAGAAGTAAAATGAATATAAACTGAATATGAAGCAACAGAGCAGTAAAATAAATATAATTTGAACATAAAGAGATAGAGCAGTAAAATAAATATAAATTGAACATGAAGAGATAGAGCAGTAAAATAAATATAAACTGAACATGAAGAGATAGAGCAGTAAAATAAATAAAAATTGAACATTAAGAGAAAGTGCACTAAAAGAAATATAAATTGAACATGAGGAGATAGAGCAGAAAAATAAATATAAACTGAACTTGAAGAGATAGAGCAGTGAAAATAAATATAAACTGAACATGAAGAGTTAGAGCAGTAAAATAAGTATAAACTGAAAATGAAGAGATAGTGCAGTAAAATAAATATAAACTGAACATGAAGTGATAGAGCAATAAAATAAATATAAACTAAACATGAAGAGATAGAGCAGTAAAATAAATATAAACTTGAAAATGAAGAGATAAAACAGTAAAATAATAAATTGAACATGAAGAGACAGAGCAGTAAACTAAATATAAACTGAATATGAAGAGCTAGAGCAGTAAAATAAATATAAATTGAGCATGAAGAGAGAGAGCAGTGAAAATAAATATAAACTGAACATGAAGAGATAGAGCAGTAAAATAAATATAAACTGAACATGATTAGATAGAAGAGTAAAATAAATATAAATTGAACATGAAGAGATAGAGAAGTAAAATAAATATAAACTGTACATGAAGAGATAGAAAAGTGAAAATAAATATAAACTGAACATGAAGAGATAGAGCAGTAAAATAAATATAAACTGAACATGAAGAGATAGAGCAGTAAAATAAATATAAACTGAACATGAAGAGATAGAGCAGTAAAATAAATATAAACTGAACATGAAGAGATAGAGCAGTAAAATAAATATAAACTGAACATGAAGAGATAGAGCAGTAAAATAAATATAAACTGAACATGAAGAGATAGAGCAGTAAAATAAATATAAACTGAATATGAAGAGATAGAGCAGTAAAATAAATATAAACTGAACATGAAGAGATAGAGCAGTAAAATAAATATAAACTGAACATGAAGAGATAGAGCAGTAAAATAAATATAAACTCAACATGAAGAAATAGAGCAGTAAAATAAATATAAATTGAACACGAAGAGTTAGAGCCATAAAATAAATATAAACTGGACATGGAAAGATAGAGCAGTAAAATAAATATAAACTGAACATGAAGAGATAGAACAGTAACATAAATATAAACTGAACATGAAGAGTTAGAGCAGTAAAATAAATATAAACTGAACATGATGAGATAGAGCAGTGAATTAAATATAAACTGAACATGAAGAGCTAGAGTAGCAAAATACATATAAACTAAACATGAAGAGATAGAGCAGTGAACATAAATATAAACTGAACATAAAGAGATAGAGCAGTAAAATAAATATAAACTGAACATGAAGAGATAGAGCAGTAAAATAAATATAAACTGAACATGAAGAGATAGAGCAGTAAAATAAATATAAATTGAACATGAGGAGATAGAGCAGTAAATTAAATACAAATTGAACATGAGGAGATAGAGCAGTAAAATAAATATAAACTCAACATGAAGAAATAGCGCAGTAAATTAAATATAAATTGAACAAGAAGAGATAGACCAGTAAAATAAATATAAACTGAACATGGAGAGATAGAGCAGTAAAACAAATATAAACTGAACATGAAGAGCTAGAGTAGCAAAATACATATAAAATAAGCATGAAGAGATAGAGCACTGAACATAAATATAAACTGAACATAAAGAGATAGAGCAGTAAAATAAATATAAACGGAACATGAAGAGATAGAGCAGTGAAAATAAATATAAACAAAACATGAAGAGATAGAGCAGTAAAATAAATATAAGCTGAACATGAAGAGAAGGATCAGTAAAATAAATATAAACTGAACATGAAGGGATAGAGCAGTAAAATAAATATAAACTGAGCATGAAGAGATAGAGTAGCAAAATACATATAAACTAAACACAAAGAGATAGAGCAGTGAACATAAATATAAACTGAACTTAAAGAGATAGAGCAGTAAAATAAATATAAACAGAACATGAAGAGATAGAGCAATGAAAATAAATATAAACTGAACATGAAGAGATAGAGCAGTAAAATAAATATAAACTGAACATGAAGAGATAGAGCAGTGAACATAAATATAAAGTGAACATAAAGAGATAGAGCAGTAAAATAAATATAAACTGAACATGAAGAGAGAGCAGTGAACATAAATATAAACTGAACATGAAGAGATAGAGCAGTAAAATAATTATAAACTGAACATGAAGAGATAGAGCAGTAAAATATTTATAAACTGAACATGAAGAGGTAGAGCAGTAAAATAAATATAAACTGAACATGAAGAGACAAGGCAGTAAAATAAATATAAACTGAACATGAATAGTTAGAGCAGTAAAATAAATTTAAACTGAACATGAAGAGATAGAGCAGTAAAATAAACATAAACTGAACATGAAGAGATAGAGCAGTAAAATAAATATAAACTGAACATGAAGAGATAGAGTAGTAAATCAAATATAAATTGAACATGAAGAGATAGAGCAGTAAAATAAATATAAACTGAACATGAAGATATAGAGCAGTAAAATAAATATAAACTGAACATGAAGAGTTAGAGCAGTAAATCAAATATAAACTGAACATGAAGAGATAGAGCATTAAAATAAATATAAACTCAAGATATAGAGCAGAAAAATAAATATACACTGAGCATGAGTAGATAGAGTACAAAATAAATATAAACTGAACATGAATACATAGGACAGTAAAATAAATATAAACTGAACATGAAGAGATAGAGCAGTATAATAAATATTAGCTGAACATGAAGAGATAGAGCAGTAAAATAAATACAAATTGAACATGAAGAGATAAAGTAGCAAAATACAATGAGCAGTA
>NW_025055117.1:0-11726 GCF_019279795.1 Protopterus annectens
ATATATATATATGTACATATATATATATATATATATATATATATATATATATATATATATATATCTATAGACATTCATCTGTATCTATATGTATAGCCTACATATATATCTACATATATATATGTATGTATCTATTATATCTATATGTATATAAGTTATTATATTCTATCTATCTATCTATATATATCTCTATCTATCTATATTATTACCTCTCTATGTATATATACATATATATATATATATATATATATATATATATATATATACACAGATATATGTATATATATATATATATATATATATATATATATATATATATGTATATATATATATATATATATATATATATACACAATACACACACACACACTTCTAAACATCCATTGCAGTACATATACATGCAATATCTAGGCACATAGACTGGCCACCTTCATGGTGGGAATATCCCTTCCTGAAACAGTTTTCGCTGTGAGACATACCATTCTGTAATGATATTGAACAGTGTTGTGCAGAATGATTATGCTGTCCTCACTAGGCCTGTATAGCTGTAGTAAGGGCCTCACTATAGCTCAGTCCCACTGACGCTCACCACCATATGACATATGCCTGCACCGTGCATGCTGTTTTCAACACGCCACACACTACAACCTACATTGATATGTGCACATAGCAACCTTCAACTACATAAGTATGTCCAGCCTTCACTAACAGTTGCAGTATGTCCCTTGCCCTATACATATCTGCATATACATATAGATACAGACTGCTAACACGTATGGAGGGTTCACAGTATGTAGATTACCTTTCAGACACATCATTCAGATGCCAGCAAATACATATCTGTTACATACATTACCTTTGTATTTCTCACCTCTGTCAGTTGTACCTGTTGATGTGTTGTATTTCTGTATTTTGTGGATTGGTGTCTCTGACAGCTTTTTTCTTTTGGCTTGCTGGCTGGCTTGCTTGCTTGCTTTTTTTTTTTTTTTTTTTTGGTCTCTGTCTCTCTCTGTCTCTGTCGCTGTCTCTCTCTCTCTCTCTCCCTCCAGCTGCTGCAATGATATTATTGCATGTGCGGACTGGCAGTACAGGCTGCTTTTGTAGGTATCTGCACATGTGCATGTGACGGCCACTGCACCAATTGGTGGCCAGCATTTAGTAACTGCATGCAGCCTGCTGTGTGGTAATTGCAGTTCTCACTGTGATTTCAGGACACTGCTATAAAATGATAGGTTAGGTAGGTGTAGGCCTTTCAGTTTTGCAAGGTGGGGACCATGCTGGTTTGCTGTGGACACTGTTGTGTCAGTCAGAAGGTTGGTATATCTCTCCTATCTGAGGCTTTGTTGTAGCCACTGAAATGCATGTTGTACTGAAACCTGGCTGTTGCTTCTTCCAGTTCACTCTTCTCAGTGTGTATGTTAACTCACACCTGCTAATGCTAACAATGTTTACATGGGAGTATGTACTTTCCTGTGGGATTTGTGGATTAACAGGCATACAACAGTAGTTCTTGCAATGTGTTGCTATGGCTTTTCTATTTTCCCTTTACATTCACTCCTTGAATGCCTGATATTTGTCTTTACTGGAATGTGTTGCTATGGCTTTCCTATTTTCCATTTACATTCACTCCTTGTAATGCATGATATATTTCTTTCAGCACTAAGTTCTTATATGTCTTTTGTGGCTTGGTGGTACTTCATGCAGTCTAGTGAGCCCAAGGTCTGGGGTTTGACACTTACAAAGGTATTTTATTTTGCTGCTGAGCAATACTAGGGCCTTGTCATACAGAGTGAATAAGGCACTTTTAAACAGTTGTAAGCGGGAAGCAGGAAGTCAGTGGGGACACCAGCTAGGGATGTGCAGGCTGGGTGTATGGCTGCACATTTCTTTAACTGTAATAGCTGTACATATGTTTGACATTTGGTGTGACATTTGAAACCTTCCACCCCTGAGAGAGGGGTGAGGACAACTACGTATATTGTACTAACAATTATGATTATTAGGCACATGCAGTGCTTGTGAACTGCTATACTGTCATTAGTATTTTAGATGGCTACATCCTTTGATATTTCTGTGTTGTACTCCTACATAAGGGCATGCTTGTGGAAGTAATTCTACAGCTATTTGCAAAGTATGTAACAGCAGACAGGCTATGTCTGTGTGTTTCTGACACTTCCAGGCTTGAGTTACTTTCAGGTATATATTTGATCAGCCTCAGGGAAAGGTACATATCAGTGGGATACACCCGTGATATATTTCAGATATTCTGCAGTTGTGACTGTGGGGTATTTTGAGCATATGTATTACTACACCATTTCTGACATGCAAGTAGTGTCTACTGTAACTTATTGACAGTTACCATTACGTGGGATTCCCCACATTTCTGCCTACTGTTATGTTAGTACATTTCACTGGGAGTCAGTGGGGCACAGGTAACATTTGTTTGCAAATCAGGGACATCCCTGTAAATCAGGCACAGTTGGGAGGTCTGGCCTCTTACCTATTCAAATATGGCGGTGTTTATCCTGCTCTGATACTGTGTGGGGTTTGAAAGGTGCTACTGTAACATTATTACCTACTGGCATGGCTGTTTCTCTTATCACACTCATGTAATGCAATTCCACAAGAATTGCCAGTAAAGATACACAGAACAAGCTTTGTGTAATGGCCTTTCTATTTTCCCTTTACATTCACTCATTGTATTTCATGATATATTTCTTTCAGCACCAGGCTTTTGTATATCAGTTGTGGCTTAGTGGTAATTCATGCAGTCTAGTGTTTCCAAGGTCCAGGGTTCGAGACTGACAGGGGTATTTTATTTTGTTGATGAGCAGACTACAGGCCTTGTCATACAGAGTGACTAAGGCACTTTTAAGCAGTTGTAAGCGGGTTTGCGTGAGTTTGCGCGATGCTTAGCACTACACTTATTTATGCTTAGCTAAGAGCACACAAGCGCACACCCGCTGACTACTGCTTAAAAGTGCTTACTCCCGCTAACACCCCCGCTAATTTCTTTTAAAGAAAAGAAAATGGTGAAATAGGACAGTGGTGAAAAAGGGGGCACAAAGAGGGTAGGACAGTAGGAAAATGTCGGGATGTGCAGGAAGGATGTAGGGAAGGCCCATAGCTGCCCAATTCTTTACCAGCAACAGCTGTGCATATGTTAGAAATTTAGAGTGAGATTTGACACCTTCCACCCCTGAGAGAGGGGTGAGGACAACTAAATATGTTGTAGAGCCAATTGTAATTATCAGTTTACATGTCCAGCAGACATGTATGCAAAATGGGCAGCTATGTATGGGGCATAATTTTTTTGTGCCCTTTTTTTATTTTTTTTTTCAGGTGAGAGTGGAATGTGAGGTACAGGAAGTAGGTATATTTGGGGAGATAGGTAGGGGAGGTTAACAGACAAGACAAACAAGACGCATACAGGGGCAGAGTATGACACATGTGGGGGGTAAACACAATTGACGGGGACAGATGTTTGAATATCGCAAGCCCATGAGCCCACAGATGGCAACAGTGCAACTCAGATCCCCACCCATGGACAGTTACACTGCGCCTTCACAGCCCAGGCCGGGGCTGTGCTGGGGGCTGGATAGGATGGGCAGGCAGACCCGTGATTTGCGCCACTCTAGCCTCAAGCTGGCGTAGGGGATCAGTCATGGAACGCCTGGTCTCACTACACACCACAGACCGGACCCTATGGAGGGTGAGTGGAGGCTCTCCTCCGGCCATGCTTGCAGAGGGGGGACGAGCCCCATCCCCTGCAGCGCTTCCACCCAAAGGTGGCACAGGGCCACTGGAGGAGGAGGTCCTGGCCTGGGCACTGGTGCCAGGTGCACTCGCCAGATGAGGAGGGAGAGGTGGGTCTGCTGGAACCCGCCTTCCCTGTTGTCCTATTTTTAGCAGTATTATATGGCATTTTGGGTTAGTAACAAACAACACCATTCAAAATTAGTTGTAACAGCATGCATCAGTGTTCCCATTAACCAAACAGACATGAATTCCGAACATTGAGCAGCAAGCATAACACATGCATATTTAGAACAACAGTGGGCATTCCAACTGCATGCAGGGTTCATTGGTGGCAGCAGGCCATCAGGTTTGAATATGTGAACAGGGCACATGCATCAACGTACATGCAGATATGTATAAACCAACAGGACAAATGTCCATGGGAATTAATTGTGAATACACATACCCAGTTTGGTGTGGAATGGCATCATTTGTGAGAATAGGGTAGGGTGGAGAAATATTACATTAACAACTTAAACTACCTATACATATACTGTACATTCCTAGTAGATGCAGATATATATCCCCTACATGTATTAGTACAGTTTCCTGTATGTAACCTTAGGAATGTTGGTGATGGGATGTTACTGCTACAACATTAATATACATTCCATTTTTATTCATATATGTTCATATCTGGCTGTATTCAGGCAAAGCATCCTGCTACATTTGATTTATATGGGTCTAGACAACTGTGGATGTTCAGCCTTTCATACAACCATACTATCTCCATAATGCAAGGGTACAGCAACATATCCAAATTGTGGGATGGACACAGTCCGGGTTCTGTACTGTATTAAAGACATTTCACTCTTTGGTTGTGACTGTCTCATTCATTTCATTATGTAGTGAATGCAGTATACCTTTATTCCAGACTTATTACAGCTTTCTTGGTAGCTTCAAACTGTCTTTCTCACACTCTCTCACTTATTTTATATTTACATTTCAGGATGGTACTTAATTCTAGGCTTTATTAACATTTATTACTGGGTTACAACAATCCTGCGCAGCTCTTCGCAAACGGCTAACGCTGGGTAATGCGTTATTTAGCTATAAGCACTTATATTAAGCTGGGCACAGTGCTGCCCAGCTACGGGCACTCATATTAAGCTTGTTAAAGCCCTGCTCAGCTATGGGCACTCATATTAAGCTGGGTACAGCGCTGCCCAGCTATGGGCACTCATATTAAGCTTGTTAAAGTGCTGCTCAGCTACGGGCACCCATATTAAGCTTGTTAAAGTGCTGCCCAGCTACGGGCACTCATATTAAGCTTGTTAAAGCACTGCTCAGCTACGGGCACTCATATTAAGCTTGTTAAAGCGCTGCTCAGCTACGGGCACTCATATTTAGCTTGTTAAAGTGTTGCTAAGCTATGGGCAATTATGATCCTTTTTTTATATATTACATCGTTTTTTTTACCAAATACATGGGCCATTTCATTACATTTTACTTAAATTATAGTTATATATGTCAGGGGATTGTTTCATACTTATTTAAATAAAAATGGAGAATGATATTGTGGGTGCTCGAACCGTGACTACCTCCTCTTTGGCCGACGTCTCTACCGCTACGCTATTGCTACTTGGCTTAATTTGCATATGTAGATCTTATATACTTTTCAATGTCTGCTAACAGTGGCTGAGCGAAGGGCATACCTGTGCAAACGAGCGCAAATGCGGGCAAACATTTTGGAAATTATAAAAAAAAAGGAAACTGCTATTTTTACATTTTACACATTTTCAGTAGGGTTTAGTCTGTGGGGATGTGTGATGTTGTGTTCCTTGACATTTCACCGGACTCGCTCGGAGGTGTTTACTTTCGGAACTCTGACTCTTCTGGGGGTGTGTCCCTTTGCTGTACTCGGCAATCAGACACGCCCCCTACTTTCCTACACGGACCGTGTTAAACTAGGGTATGATTCAGCATGCTCTCATGAATATGCATGGCATACTGACGTCATACCATTCAACTGCAGCCTCCAAGTAAGACATATTAAGTCTTACACAGAGGTTTTGTGAATCCGGCCATTAGTCTTTTGGAATACCATTTGTGAATGTTCACATATGTTCTTGAAGTTTGGTGTATAAACCAATAGATCAACTTAAGTGTAAAGTGCTCAGTGCAATTACCCAATAGGTATTGTTCCATTCTCACAGCACTGTGCAAGGTGTAGTACAGCTAAATGGACAGCTTAATACTTTAAGAAAATCAAATAAGCGAAAGAATCAGGGTTTCTTGTAGCTTTACTGAGATTTCTTAACTTTTAATACTTTTTTGTAAAACTGTAACACAATACAAATAGCAACATATCAGAATATATACAATATACAGCACTTATAAATACAAAGAATTACAACATACATATTACTTACAGGAGATGTGAATACCAGGGCCTGGGAAAAGATCATGATTATACTTCATGAGGGCTAGAAAGAAAGCTGCTTCCTGACTGAGTTACATTACTTCCTGAGGCTTGCTATAATGCTGTAAAACAAGTTAATCTGTTATAAATAAAAGGCCACTAGATGGCAGCAACAGATCAAAACCTGTACAACTATGATATAAACTGCCTGAATTGCTATGAAGGGCAGAATACTCCCTGCCTGGCATATTACTGGATGCCACTACACTTATTAATATTGCTACACTCACTAACACATTTTAAACATTTTCAGAAACAAGAACTACAATGTCCAAGACTGGCCTCAAATAAACTTTAGCAGTTTCTTGTTTGACAACTCTTACTTCCACATTTCTCACTTTACCATCTCTGCCTGGCAAAGTGTCAGTGATAAGTCCCAGAGCCCATTCATTCCTGCATTTTTGACTGTTCTTCATTAGCACAACATCACCTACTTTAACGTTTGGATAGTCTCGGGTCCACTTTCTGCTACTTTGTAAGGTGGACAAGTATTCCTTTTTCCATCTTTCCCAGAAGGTGTCAGCAAGACTCTGAACTTGCTTCCACTGTTTTACATGAAGGCCTGCTGTTTAAAAGTTACCAGAGGGAGCCAACAAAGAGTTTGCCTTTTGAGTCAAAAGCATGGCTGGTATAAGAACCTTAGGATTATCTGGATCATTAGACACTGGTACTAAAAGTCTTGCATTCATAATAGCCATAACTTCCACCATAAAGGTACTTAAACTCTCATGGGTCAGATGAGTAGGCTTATCTTGCAGCAACATTGCATCCAAGATGTGTCTAACTACACCTATTAGTCTTTCCCAAGCACCTCCCATATGAGACGAGTGTAGAGGACTGAAGACCCATGTGCATCCTTTGTCTCATACATAATCTCGTACTGCTGTATCACCTGCACAGATATTCAGTTCCTTACAAGCTCCCACAAAGTTTGTCCCTCTATCAGAGTGAAGTAACTTTGCTGGGCCATGGATTGAAAAGAATATTCTCAAGGCATTAATAAAACAGGAAGCTGACATAGATTCAATCAGTTCTATATGTACAGCTCGTGTAGAGAGACATGCAAAAAGTACTGCTCAGCATTTATTGTCAGCACTACATCCTCTAGCATGGTGGGTTACCACTATCCATGGGCCAAAAACATCAATACCCATGCTAGTGAATGGTGGTTCAGGAGTCACTCTATCTTCTGGTAAATGTGCCATCTTTTGACTTTCTAATCCCCTTCTCAGTTTATGACAAATAACACATTTGTGAATAACTGCAGACATCAGGCATTTACCACCAAGGATCCAGAAACCTGCAGCTCTGGTTGCACCTTCTGTTATGTGACGTCCTTGATGAGCCACTTGGTTATGGTAATATCTCACAATCAGTGTAGCAATGTGATGATTGTGGGGGATGATAATTGGTTGCTTTTTTTTGTTCAGTCAATGTTGCAAAGGACAATTTTATTTTATTTTATTTTACATTTGTTGACCGGGCTAGTCTGGCTGGATACATGTCCATTTTCAGCAGAGGCCCGAGGAGAAAAGCTCCACTATATACTAGAAGGTAACATAAAAATAGTGCAACGGGATGCAAAATTATAAGCATGACAAGAAAATTAGTCCAATGTAGCATAGTAATGGTACTAAAGCAATTTGACAATAACTATAATTAGCAAAACTTAAACTAAACTATAATTAGCAAACTTAACAAAGCTATAGCTATAACATAGAGTGATGATTTATGTTTGCAAATTCTTTACTGTAGTAGGAATAGTACAGTCATAAAAGAAAGAAAGTAGTAAATTAGATAAGAGTCTATAAGGTATTTACAGTATTCACAGTATTCACAATTGTTATAATCATTTTGTGCCAGGGCAATAGATTAAGAGGCAGATTTGCATAGCTGGGAACACCCTATAAATTTGGGGGGATAACAGGTTGCAGAGGTAAAGTAGTATCCAAGTGGATAGTAGATAGTTGCAGAAGAGGGGCAGTATTAGTGATAGGGACAAGCATAGAGGTAAATGGAGAGAAATGAGAAGAGGGTTGGATGCTCAGGTCAGTCAGGGTTTGAGCAGAGGCATAGCCAGTGAGACTCAAAATAGTTCCTCAGTTGTTTCCTGAAAAGTTGGGAAGAGCCTAGAGAGGTCAGTTCTATGGGAAGTTTATTCCAGTATGAGCCAATGGCGTTTGTAAACAAGGAGTCACCAGCTTTGTTGTGTGTTTTGAGAGTGGCAACTAGTAGTTTGTTGGCTGAACGAATGGAAGTAAGATTCCTGTAAGGGACAACAATGTTATTTAGTATGGGTGTATTAGAAGAATAGTGGAGGATTTTATAGGTGATAACTAATTGATGTAGGAGAATAAGATTTTGGAGTTCAAGCCAGTCAAGCTTTTTGAGGTTAACACAATGATGGGTGTGAAATGGAGAACCTGTGGCAAACCTGGCAATGCTATGATAGGCCATGGCAAGTTTCTGAAGGTTAGATTTTGCTATGTTTATAGGATGGGGAGGCATACGGGCTGAATAGTGTGGAGATAAGATGAGTTTGGGCTAGAGACACCCTTGTAGATGCTGTTAGGAAAGGGCTTAAGTCTATAAAGAGCCCCAATCTTTTTATTAACAGCTTTGATGGTTAGGTCAATGTGGTAATCAAAGTTTAGTTGATTATCTATTGTGATGCCTAGTAGTTTAGTGGAACAGTCAGGTGTAATGATAGTGCCATTGTCAGACATAATTGAAAAGGAGAGGGGGGATTTAAGGGTAGGAGAGAAAAGTAATAGTTTGTTTTTTTTTTTTGGGATTAAGGAGGAGACAGATATCTTGGAACCATTTTTCTGCTGCTGTAAAGACTTGTTGGGTAGAAGAATGAAGTTCGGCTGGAGAAGCAGCAGAACAGATGAGAGTTGAATCGACTGGGTATTGAATACATGTGGAAGTGGGAAGAGAGGTAGACAGGTTATTTATAAATATGGAGAAGAGAAGGGGTCCTAAGATGGATCCTTGAGGGACACCGATAGTGACTGGGAGCAGAGAGGAAAGATGGCTGTCCCAGAGGACTGCTTGTTGTCTATCTTTCAAGTAGGAGTCATACCAGTGCAATGCCAAAGGTTCGAGAGAGAGACATTTCAAAGTGTCTAGCAGAAGGTGATGGTTCACCATATCAAAGGCTTTAGAGAGGTCAAGAAATAAAGCAGAGGAGAAGAGGTTGTTATTGCGATTTTTGTTGATAGTGTCTGAAAAGGAGAGAAGAGCAGTGGAGGTGCTATGGAAAGGTCTAAAACCATGTTGGGAGTCAGAAAGTAGGTTATTATGTAAAGGATGATGTAGAAGTTGCTGGTGCATACAACGTTCCATAAGTTTAGATAGAGGTGATAATAAGGCTATAGTACGGAAGTTAGAAAGTTCATTAGTGTTTCCTCCTTTATGCAGAGGAATGATATGGGAGACTTTCCAGAGGGAAGGAATAGTAGATTCAGTTATTGTTCTATTAATTAAGATGGAGACTGGGTATGCTACTTCAGCTGCTGCAAGCTGCAGATATTCAGCTGGTAGTAGGTCGGCTGAAGGAGTGCATGGTTTAAGTTTTGAGAGTAATTTGTGTATATAGGTTGTGGAGACTGTACTAAATGTTAGAGTGGGGGTGTTATTTTGAGGAGAGGTCATTTTGAGGGAAGTGTGGGGAATCATGGTCTTTGCTAGAGAGGTGACTGTTTCAGAGAAGAAGGTGTTGAATGTACTGGCTATTAAGTTGGGTGGAGTCTGCACTAAGTTAGCTGGAGTAGGTGTTTTGGTATTACCTGGATGGAGCAGTTTATTGATTCTTGACCAGAATTTTTTGGGGTTATGATTTTGATTTTGTTGGTGTTGAAGGTAATAATTTTTTTTATCAAGATAAGTAAGTTTTTTTGTAGTGTTCCTAAGGTATTTGAAGTTTTGGTGGTCAGTTGGGTTTTTAGTAGTTCTCCATTTTGTCCATTGTTTATTCCTTAAATGCATCATTTGCTTGGTATCTTTAGAAAGCCATGGGGCAGCTTTGGATCCTGTTCTAATTACGCGAGAGGGGGCGTGATGTTCAAGAATTTGGAGGAATGTGTTGTTAAAATGGGAAACTGCTTCCTCAAGTGGCAGGTGTTTTAGAGTTGACCAGTTATACTGTTTGAGTTCATTGAGGAAGCTAGGAAGGTTAAAGTTTTTTTTGTTACGTATAATACGATAGTTGGGCTGATTTAAATTGTTGTTTTTTTGTTTGGTGATGTAGGTGAGAAGATGGTCGCTGATATTGTCAGGGAGTATACCAGTTTTATAAGAGAGAGGATTATTGTTGACCAATATCCAGTCCAAGATGGCTTGTTTGTTGGTAGATTTGTGAATTCTAGTGGGGGAGTTTATAGTTTGTTGAAAAGTAAAGAGGTTGAGGTGATGGGTGGATTTGGGGGATATGCAAGAGTTCCAGTCAATGTTAAAGTCTCCTAGGATTATGGTTTCCTGAGGAAAGCTACAGGAGAGCCAGCTAAGAATGTTTTCCAGTGTATTTAAGTTGTTGCCAGGAGGGATATAGGAACAAATTATATATATCTGGTTTTGTTTTTATTTAAGTGGAATTTGCTGCAGAGTATTTCAGCATTGGCAGGGGAGGGAGGGAGGGAGTCAATAGAGGACACTTGCAGCTGAGATTTATAGAATAAAGCAACACCACCACCCTTTTTGCTTAGACGATCCTGCCTTAAAATGCTATAACCAGGAGGAGTAATGTCATTGTCTTTGGTGTCTGGTTTAAGCCAGGTTTCAGTAAGACAGAGGATGTCAAATGAGTAGAGGTCAATTAAAGCATGGAGTTGTGTAATTTTATTATTAATGCTCCGAATATTTAGGTGTGCTATAGAAAGGGAGTTAGAAGAGAAAGGTGAGTTTGAATTGTTAGTATTCAGTTTTGTGAGGGTGTTAAGGAGGGAATTGTTTGGGCCAGGGTTGGGGTGGATGTCCCCATGTAGCAGTAAGAGTATTTGAGGAAGTGGGAATATGTTTGAGTTTTTGGAGGGTATGATGTAGAACTTTCTAGATATGTGAAACCTGTTATGTGGTATTCTGTGATAGAGTGGGGGAAGGTAGGAACATGATGACAGGAGGTTAATGTAGGTTTGATTAGCTAGGGGAAGGAATGAACAAGACAAGAGTCCACCAACTCTCAGCAGTCCATCTTGATCTATAACAACACTAAACTTCTTGAGACGACTTTGTTTTGGCAATGCCTTTTGCTCTTTTATAGAGTCATATTCCTTTTTGAAGTGTTTGTGTTGAACAGAAGAGATGATCACATTCTTTGCTTGTGAAAGTTCCTCTAAGCTAACTTGCTGATGAGAACTTTTCCAGCCTCTAAGTAGAGAGCTATCTGATTTTCTCTGAAAACTTTTGGCAATATGAATAAGTCTGGTTATAGTTTCAACTAGTGTCTTCCAGTTTGAAAATCTTTCAAAACAATGTGAATGAATAGTGGAACCAAAGGCTCTGGTGC
>NW_025055118.1:0-6562 GCF_019279795.1 Protopterus annectens
AAGAACACACTACATGATGTACATTCCTCTTTCTAAACACTGATGATGTTAGCACCCTATAAGTATAGCAGGAGAAAGGAAACCTCCCACTAATGTGAAAAGTGCTCTGTGTTAATGCATCTCTCTTAAGTGTCATAACATAGTTAGGTAGGGGTTTGAATCCTGCAAATACTCAGTGTGTGTGTTTTTGGGGGGGTTAGTGTGTGTGCAATTCTGTTTGAAGCAAATGTCCCTTTTGGCAACTAGAAGAACACACTACATGATGTACATTCCTATTTCTAAACACTGATGATGTTAGCAACCTATAAGTATAGCAGGAGAAAGGAAACCTCCCAGTAATGCGAATAGTGCTCTCGGCTGATGCGTCTCTCTTAAGTGTCATAGCATAGTTAGGTAGGGGTTTCAATCCTGCAAATGCTCAGTGTGTGTGTTTTGGGGGGCAAGTGTGTGTGTAATTCTATTTGAAGCAAATGTCCCTTATGGCAACTAGAACATCACACTACATGATGTACATTCCTCTTTCTAAACACTGATGATGTTAGCACCCTATAAGTATAGCAGGAGAAGAGAAACCTTCCAGTAATGCGAATAGTGCTCTCTGCTAATGCATTTCTCTGAAGTGTCATAACATAGTTAGTTTGGGGCTTGAATTCTGCAAATAATCAGTGTGTGTGTTCTGGGAGGGTTAGTGTGTGTGCAATTCTGTTTGAAACAAATGTCCATTTTGGCAACTAGAAGAACACACTACATGATGTACATTTCTTGTTCTAAACACTGATGATGTTAGCACCCTATAAGTATAGAAGGAGAAAAGCAACCTCTCCGTAATGCGAATAGTGCTCTCTGCTAATGTGTTTTTCTTAAGTGTCATAACATAGTTAGGTAGGGGTTTAAATCCTGCAAATGCTCAGTGTGTGTGTTTTGGCGGGGGTAAGTGTGTGTGTAATTCTATTTGAAGCAAATGTCCCTTTTGGCAACTAGAAGAACACACTACATGATGTACATTCCTCTTTCTAAACACTGATGATGTTAGCACCCTATAAGTATAGCAGGAGAACTGAAACCTCCCAGTAATGTGAATAGTGCTCTCTGCTAATGTTTCTCTCTTAAGTGTCATAACATAGTTAGGTAGGGGTTTGAATCCTGCAAATGCTCAGTGTGTGTGTTTTGGGGGGGTAGTGTGTGTGCAATTCTGTTTGAAGCAAATGTCCCTTTTGGCAACTAGAAGAACACACTACATGATGTACATTCCTCTTTCTAAACACTGATGATGTTAGCACCCTATAAGTATAGCAGGAGAAGAATCAACTCCTAGTAATGCGGATAGTGCTCTCCACTAATGCATCCCTTTTAAGGGTCAAAACATAGTTAAGTAGGGTTTGAATCCTGCAAACGCTCAGTGTGTGTGTTTTGGGGGGGGGTTAGTGTGTGTGCCATTATGTTTGAAGCAAATGTCCCTTTTGGCAACTAGAAGAACACACTACATGATGTACTTTCCTCTTTCTAAACACTGATGATGTTAGCAGCCTATAAGTATAGCAGGATAAGAGAAACCTTCCAGTAATGCGAATTGTGCTCTCTGCTAATGCATCTCTCTTAAGTGTCATAACATCGTTAGGTAGGGGTTTGAATCCTGCAAATGCTCAGTTTGTGTTTTTTTGGGGGGGCTTAGTGTGTGTGCAATTCTTTTTGAAGCAATTGTCCCATTTGCCAAGTAGAAGAACACACTAAATGATGTACATTCCTCTTTCTAAACACTGATGATGTTAGCACCCTATAAGTATAACAGGAGAAGAGAAACTTCCCAGTAATGCGAATCGTGCTCTGTGTTAATGCATCTCTCTTAAGTGTCATAACATAGTTAGGTAGGGGTTTAAATCCTGCAAATGCTCAGTGTGTGTGTGTTTTTGGGGGGGTTAGTGTGTGTGCAATTCTGTTTGAAGCAAATGTCCCTTTTGGCAACTAGAAGAACACACTACATGATGTACATTCCTCTTTCTAAACACTGATGATGTTAGCACCCTATAAGTATAGCAGGAGAAGAGAAACTTCCCAGTAATGCGAATAGTGCTCTCTGTTAATGCATCTCTCTTAAGTGTCATAACATAGTTAGATACGGGTTTGAATCCTGCAAATGCTCATTGTGTGTGTTTTGGTGGGGTAGTGTGTGTGCAATTCTGTTTGAAGCAAATGTCCCTTTTGGCAACTAGAAGAACACACTATATGATGTACATTCCTCTTTCTAAACACTGATGATGTTAGCACCCTATAGGTATAGCAGGAGAAGGGACACCTCCCAGTAATGCGAAGAGTGCTCTCTGCTAATGCATTTCTCTTAAGTGTCATAACATAGTTAGGTAGGGGTTTAAATCCTGCAAATGCTCAGTGTGTGTGTTTTGGGGGGGGGTAGTGTGTGTGCAATTCTGTTTGAAGCAAATGTCCCTTTTGGCAACTAGAAGAACACACTACATGATGTACATTCCTCTTTCTAAACACTGATGATGTTAGCACCCTATAAGTATAGCAGGAGAAGAAAAAACTCCCAGTAATGCAAATAGTGCTCTCTGCTAATGTGTTTCTCTTAAGTGTCATAACATAGTTAGGGAGGGGTTTGAATCCTGCAAATGCTCAGTGTGTGTTTTGGGGGGTTAGTGTGTGTGCAATTCTGTTTGAAGCAAATGTCCCTTTTGGCAACTAGAAGAACACACTACATGATGTACATTCCTCTTTCTAAACACTGATGATGTTAGCACCCTATAAGTATAGCAGGAGAAGGGCTACCTCCCAGTAATGCAAATAGAGCTCTCCACTAATGCGTCTTTCTTAAGTATCATAACATTGTTAGGTAGGGGTTTGAATCCTACAAATGCTCAGTGTGTGTGTTTTGGGGGGTTAGTGTGTGTGCAATTCTGTTTGAAGCAAATGTCCTTTTGGCAACTAGAAGAACACACTACATGATGTACATTCCTCTTTCTAAACACTGATGATTTTAGCAACCTATAAGTATAGCAGGAGAAAGGAATCCTCCCAGTAATGCGAATAGTGCTCTCGGCTGATGCGTCTCTCTTAAGTGTCATAACATAGTTAGGTAGGGGTTTAAATCCTGCAAATGCTCAGTGTGTGTGTTTTGGGGGGTAGTGTGTGTGCAATTCTGTTTGAAGCAAATGTCCCTTTTGGCAACTAGAAGAGCACACTACATGATGTACATTCCTCTTTCTAAACACTGATGATGTTAGCACCCTATAAGTATAGCAGGAGAAGAGAAAACTCCCAGTAATGCAAATAGTGCTCTCTAATAATGTGTCTCTCTTAAGTGTTATAACATAGTTAGGGAGGGGTTTGAATCCTGCAAATGCTCAGTGTGTGTGTTTTGGGGGTTAGTGTGTGTGCAATTCTGTTTGAAGCAAATGTCCCTTTTGGCAACTAGAAGAACACACTACATGATGTACATTCCTCTTTCTAAACACTGATGATGTTAGCACCCTATAAGTATAGCAGGAGAAGGGAAACCTCCCAGTAATGTGAATAGTGCTCTCTGCTAATGCATCTCTCTTAAGTGTCATAACATAGTTAGGTAGGGGTTTGAATCCTGCAAATGCTCAGTGTGTGTGTTTTGGGGGGGTAGTGTGTGCAATTCTGTTTGAAGCAAATGTCCCTTTTGGCAACTAGAAGAACACACTACATGATGTACATTCCTCTTTCTAAACACTGATGATGTTAGCACCCTATAAGTATAGCAGGAGAAGAGAAAACTCCCAGTAATGCAAATAGTGCTCTCTGCTAATGTGTCTCTCTTAAGTGTCATAACATAGTTAGGTAGGGGTTTGAATCCTGCAAATGCTCAGTGTGTGTGTTTTGGGGGGGTTAGTGTGTGTGCAATTCTGTTTGAAGCAAATGTCCCTTTTGGCAACTAGAAGAACACACTACATGATGTACATTCCTCTTTCTAAACACTGATGATGTTAGCACCCTATATGTATAGCAGGAGATGAAAAACCTCCCAGTAATGTGAATAGTGTTCTCCACTAATGCGTCTCTCTTAAGTGTCATAACATAGTTAGGTAGGGGTTTGAATCCTGCAAATGCTCAGTGTGTGTGTTTTGGGGGGTAGTGTGTGTGCAATTCTGTTTGAAGCAAATGTCCCTTTTGGCAACTAGAAGAACACACTACATGATGTACATTCCTCTTTCTAAACACTGATGATGTTAGCACCCTATAAGTATAGAAGGAGAAAAAAAACCTCCCAGTAATGCGAATAGTGCTCTCTGCTAATGTGTTTCTCTTAAGTGTCATAACATAGTTAGGTAGGGGTTTGAATCCTGCAAATGCTCAGTGTGTGTGTTTTGGGGGGGGGTTAGTGTGTGTGCAATTCTGTTTGAAGCAAATGTCCCTTTTGGCAACTAGAAGAACACACTACATGATGTACATTCCTCTTTCTAAACACTGATGATGTTAGCACCCTATAAGTATAGCAGGAGAAGGGAAACCTCCCAGTAATGCAAATAGTGCTCTCTGCTAATGCATCTCTCTTAAGTGTCATAACATAGTTAGGTAGGGGTTTGAATCCTGCAAATGCTCAGTGTGTGTGTTTTTGGGGGGTGGTGTGTGTGCAATTCTGTTTGAAGCAAATGTCCCTTTTGGCAACTAGAAGAACACACTACATGATGTACATTCCTCTTTCTAAACACTGATGATGTTAGCACCCTATAAGTATAGCAGGAGAAGGAAAACCTCCCAGTAATGCGAATAGTGCTCTCTGCTAATGTGTCTCTCTTAAGTGTCATAACATAGTTAGGTAGGGGTTTGAATCCTGCAAATGCTCAGTGTGTGTGTTTTGGGGGTTAGTGTGTGTGCAATTCTGTTTGAAGCAAATGTCCTTTTTGGCAACTAGAAGAATACACTACATGATGTACATTCCTCTTTCTAAACACTGATGATGTTAGCACCCTATAAGTATAGCAGGAGAAACCTCCATCGGGTGGTAAAAGTGCACTCTGCTACTGCGTCTGTCTTAAGTGTTGTAACATAATTTGGTAGGGGTTTGAATCCTGTAAATGCTCAGTGTGTGTGATTTGGGGGGGTGTTAGTGTGTGTGTGCAATTCTGTTTGAAGCAACTGTCCCTTTTGGCAACTAGAAGAACACACTACATGATGTACATTCCTCTTTCTAAACACTGATGATGTTAGCACCCTATAAGTATAGCAGGAGAAGAAAAAACCTCCCAGTAATGCAGATGGTGCTCTCTGCTAATGCGTCTCTCTTAAGTGTTATAACATAGTTAGGTAGGGGACTTCTCAGAGTACGACCGGCAATATTTCACCCAATCATGTTCATAAAACACCACTCGAAGTAACGTGACTAGTAAAGTCCTTCATAAAATTGTATATTTTATTCATCGCCAGAGAGGTTAAGCAAAGCAAATATCAAACCAAATAGTAAAACAAGTAGTAAAACACTCATCAAGTTTTTTTTTTCGTTGCTCGCACGCGTTCGAACTGTTCAGACAAATATTGGATCTCCTTATCCATTACAAATTCAGTTCGCTAAATATTTGGAGACATTACAAGTGATTTCCTTCCTTATTGATACTGTCATTATCCTAAGATAATTACACAAAACCTAGTTCAACAAGATAAATTGAATCACTCTGCAAAAATAGTCTATTTTTAAACTACTTTTAAACTACTTTTTAGAGATGCAGGAACATCAACGTGATCAACATTAATTCTTACATTTATATCAACACTTCAAACCAAAATTTTAACACATAATAAAACACCCTATCACCGTTTAAAAAACATCATGTTTAACTATTATAAATTGCTGTAGCATTCAACCATGGAACATTTGTTTTAAAAGCGTTTAAAAGCTGCTAAAAACTTTAAAAACATTTCCCGGTATTTAAGACATTTTTGGAAGCTGTCCAATAACATCTAATATTGAAAGAAACACTAACAACTTTTCGACCCTCCGAAGGCACCACTACTTTATAAACAACGGATGTGTAAGCGTACAACATAATAGTGTTTGCGCCATCAGAAGACAAGCGCGAGTACTTTGATTCACTAATGACCGACCTATTCACCGCTAAGTCAACTGGTGTGGGAAACAAGCAGTCTCATAACAACCGAAAATCTGCCAGAGATGTAATGACAGCTTTGATGTCGGCGGGGAATTAATCGCTTCCGCACAGACTAAGGCCAGGTTCTTTTCCCTAGCCAATTCATGTGTTTCAAACATGGCGGAAAATTAAGGTCAGTTCGTAGTATACGGTTGAAGATCTTAATTTTTCCCAACTAATACCCTTGAATTTAAAAAATTTTTCCCAAACAGTAAGATCCTCGTTTTTATCTTAATGAGGTTTTCAGTTTACAAGTTAGCACATTATTGAACGAAGCCTCATTGAGTCCAGGGTTTTTGTGCCCCAAAGCGTAACTGCCAACTAAGTTCCTTCTTTTCCCAGTTGGAGTTTGGACAAGTTATGCGTTACATAAATTGCTTAATCATCAATCTCGTACCTGATCAATAGCCATAAAATCAAATACAAGTGACCCTTCATTC
>NW_025055119.1:0-7407 GCF_019279795.1 Protopterus annectens
GGGGAAAATTTTTTCAAAGAAAAGAAAATTTTAAGGGCGATAGGGGAAAGCAGTTGAAAATGGGATTAAAAAAACCAAAGGGGTCCCAAAGGGGGGGCTTTTGGACAGGTTTTTTTTCAAAAACAAAGAAAGAAAGAGAATTATTTTTTCGGGTTAAATGTTTTTTGTTTTTTAAGAGTCAATGAAGGATAGTAAAAGGCTGTGGAAGTACACTATGGAATGGCGAAAGCCATGTCCGACAGTTAGCTAGGAAGGTTATGGTAATAATAAGAGGATTTAGTAGCTGCTTGTGTGGATACATTTTCTCTCCATTATTTTTGCAAGAGGGATAAAGTAATGCTATAGGGCAGAAGTTGGGAATATTCCAAAGAGTCACCACCTTTAAAAGAGAGGGATAATATGTGAGGATTTTTCCAGATAGATGGAACTACACCTTCTTCTATAGGTCCCTATTAATAGAGTATGGAAATGGGATAGGCAATGGCTTTTGCACCTAGTTGGAGTATTCAGCTGGTAGGTTGTCAGCTGAAGGGGGTGGGAAGGTTTTAGTTTCTGAAGCAAGGGATGAGATATAAGAGAGGTGGGTATATGTTTGAGGTGGAATGGGGGTGGAGTGGGGCTGGGGGTACAGGGAGTTTGGAGGTATCAGGGGCATTGTTGGTTTGCTAGTTTTAAGTATAGTTGAGGTGAAGAAAGTGTTAAAAGGCATTGGCAGTTTGTAATGGGCAGTCAGGGGTAGAGCCTAGTGGATTTAATTGTGGCCACTTTGCCAGGGGACATTAGCATATTAATAGCAGTCCAACATTTTTTATATGTTGATGAAGGGATGATTGTTTGGCCAGCTGAGTGTAAAGAAGTTCTTTTTGTCTTACCCAGGATAGCTTTTTTGTGATCATTTCTTTTTTTGTCTAAAAAGCTAGCTGATCCAGTTGTGTTTTTAGTGGTTCGCCATTTAGCCCAGGTTTTATTTCTGCTAAGGATAAGTTTCCTAGTATTGTTTGAGAGCCATTGCAAAGCCATGTCTTAAAAAAACATTACATGAAATAAAGATAAATAACATATTTACAATTCTAAAACATTAACTTCAAACCATTATATATAACTATTTACATTGAATTGTCGATCACAAATAACATTGAAATTCTATAATATATAAAGTTAGAAACTTGGGATGGATATAATACTTTGTAGGTCTTTTCAAGTATTTCCAGTACTTTCATCCAAGAAGTAATAGTAAAGAAGTAGATCTTTTGGTTCTGTTCTTCACTGTTAATATTTCCATGTGAGCAACTGTTGTTAAATTCTCAAATTCCTTGAGCATTGGGAGAAGCCTCGACCTTTTTCCAGTGTATAGTTATGATTTTTATGTGAAATTGCTTAATGGTATTGACCATAGAGATTTTAGTGTGTCTTTTTTTGGTACACAGTTTTTGAAGGAGAGTTGAATAAAAGAATTAAAGATTTTGGTAATTGAAAATTATCATTATAAACAGTCTAGAAAAAAAATAGTTAATGGATTTCCAATTACATATTGAGACATATACATTCATAAAAAAACATGCTGCCAATCTGCTTTTGTCTTGGTATGGCATCTCAAAATTGATCTTCAATAGAATACATTTTTGGCTAACCTATGTGAATTAATATAGAACTTTTGTGTAGAAGTATCTCCAGAGTGAATAATTGCCAGTATTTTGATAATGTAGAAAATTTGGAAGATTTTAGAATATTATTTTTTCTTCTTCAATTGGAGGATGGTTGTTTATTAAAGTATAATAATCCCAAGTATGATTTTTGCATGATGATTTTTGTTTTTTTAACAATTTTATAGATATTAAGATAAATAACCTGTACTGCCCTGATAAAGGCTGTTTGTGTGATAAGAATATATGGTATTCCAGTGAGTTTTTAGCTTCATGTGTCTAACTGAAGGTTTACCCAATTGTTCTATTTTATTTATAAGAAAATGCCTTAGATTTTTGTAAGAAACAACCAATTGTCTTTATTTATATTATAGTTATAAATTATTTGTTCATTTGTTAGAATTTTTCCTTTCTCTATAAGTTGATGCCAAAAGAGTAATGTTTCTACTTTAAGAATATTTATTTTAGATATTTTGGGAATGTATCTAGAATATTTGGTGCTTAAAAAGCTAAAAAGGGAAAATAAGAAAAAACTAGGAATGAAGTATTTGGTATTTTGTTTATAATATGTTTTGAACACTGAAAGTGTAGAGCTTATATATAGTTTGATGGCAATTTATTAATATATTCCTTTTCCCTAAAAATAATGTTTTAACACATCCATATAAGGGGTGATGATATTATGGTTAAAGTTGTCATGCCTTGTGTGATTATAATTGATTTCCCTATATGTAAATCTGCTCATGGGCTTGTTTCCCATACAGATTGTGTATGAATTATTTAACCATAGTGTTATGTTTTAATATGAGGATGAGGGTAATATATAAAATCAATATCTGAGTAGAATTAAAGATTCCCCGTCTTCCCAATCTGGTAAATGATGTTTATTTAAGGCTATACAGGGTTTATTTGGAAACCATAGAAAATTTAAAAAAGTTAGTTTATTATATATTTTTGAATAATATATGTTGGGAGGTGGCAATGGAAATATATTTTGTATGGAGTATAATATTTTGGGAAATATGATTATTTTAATAGGAATATAAATCTGTCTGCACTGTTGAAAAGATATATTTATTCCCAGATATAATAATTTACTTTCTGTTACTATATATTTGGAAAATCTTTTATTTATTTTTACAATTGCAGGGCATAATTTTAGTTTTGTTTTCATTAAGAGATTTTAAGCCCTAAAATATTTTGGGAAATGTATTCATGGAGTTAAAATAAGAGCATTCAAAGACTCATTTTGCATCTGAGAGAGTTAATGAAGTATGTCATCAGCAAAGAAGTTGGATTTTAAAGGTTTTAACATTGTATAATACAAATGCCCTTTATATTTATTGTTTGATCCTGATTTGAGAGTTTTGCAAAGGGTTCTATGAGTAATGCAAATAACGAAGGTGGTGATAAAGAGGAGCAACCTTGTTTGGATTCCCATTTTGATTGTTATAGGGCCTGATGTATCACGATCCTAGTTTAACATATGCAGTAGATTTTTCATATAGTATTTGGATACGATTATTAAAATTAGAAGGATAGTTACATTCTTTTAAAACTAGTGAAAGAAAGTTCCAGTTAACATAATCAAAAGCTGTATTGATATCCTAATGAGATTACATTTAAATCTAGGACTTTATGTTTGCTATAGTCTATTAATGTTAGTATTATTTTAATATTATCTGAAGTATTTCTTCCTTTAAAAAAACTGTTTGATCTTTGTGGAATTTAAGAAGGAAGAAAGTGTTTGATCCTATCTAAGTATATAGCTATAAACATCTTATAGTCCTATATTGAGTAATGATATTGGCCTATATGAGGAACACTGCTTCTCATCTTTATCTAGGTTTGATAATTGGGGATATCAATGAATATTTCAAAGAAGGGTGGAGTATATTCAAATCTTTCTTGGCTATATCATATACTTTTAATGATAATGATATGGCTTGATTGGAATATTAATTTATACATTTCTGGTAGCATATTGTCTGGGCCAGGTGCTTTATTTGTCTTGAGCTTTTTAATTTGTGATTTTAATTCATGTCTATATTGATTGGTTTGCTTATAACATCTATTTGTTCTTGTGTTAATTTAATATGAATATTGTTATTTACCTAAGTATTTTTTTATATCCTTAGTAGGGGGTGTATCTTGAGTGTTTATGGAATTGTATCAATAGTTAAATTGGAGTCTGAATGCTTCACAAAATATAATTTAGTTCTGTAACTTTTTGTTAGTATTAGGAATAAATATTTATTTTATTTTAGCTTAGATTTCAATTTTTTTTTGTTCCTATTAGTCAAGTGTGTCTCAGGTCTGCTGAATTAGTAGAGTATGAGTTTATTTTAATCTTTTCTAAGTTAATCCATAAATCTTATGATCTAACAATTCTGTATACTTCTTATTGATTTGTGTAAGTTCTTGAACTTGAAAGTAATTATTACACTTTTGTATTTCCAGTTTCAATTTATCTGCTTTGCTTGTAAGTCTAGCATATCTTTATTCCATAACTTCCTTTTATTTATGTACTTGGGATAATATTTTTCCCATATGTAACTGCTTTTAATGAATCCCAGACATATATTTATTTATATACTTTATATTTTCCTGATATATCTTCTATGTAATTTATTTCTAGAAAGTTTTTGAAGTTGCTTCTTCATAAAATTCTTTGACATCTGTCCAATTTTGCTTGATATAGGAAGGGATCCTAGTAATGGGATTTAGAATAAAATGGTGTAAGCTCTATCTCAAAAGACTATGGCATTATGATCAGATAAGGGACAATTTATAAATTTTTATTTTGTCAGTTTTTATTATAGGGTCATTGGCAACATATATTCCTATCAATTCTATAATTAGTTTTATATCTATGAAGAATAAAATGTGAAGATTAGATGAGTCTGGTTTTGCAAATTCATTTATATCTTTTTAAATACAATGTATCTATAAATTTTGATAGTGCTTTAGAGAGAGGTTATTTTTTTCTTCAAGATTTAGAATACTGTATCTTTTCTGATTTCAATTCTTACAGTTGAAGTCTCACCTGCCAATATCAGGCTACCCTTAGTTGAAATGAATGTATCTCTTCAAAGTGCTGTTTAACTGTTTTAATCCCTAGTCCTAGGATCCATTGTAGATTACTAGCATTATAGATTCTCTTATTTTAATTCTATTGGAAGCCTAGGCGAGCCTGATGTATCTTGATGAGTAGTATTTTAGGTGTTATAGTTGAGTTCAGTAGTATAAATGCTCTCTTTGTTGTACTGAGTTTATTAGTACTGTATTTATTTGTTTTGTTGTATCTTTTTTTGGTTATTTTTATCTTTAAAAAGTGTTTTTTCCAATAAAGGGTTTTTTTTACAATTATTAGTACTGTGTTTTTAATATTTAATTTTTTAATTTTCTAATATTTCTCTTTAAAATTTTTTTTTTATGTATAAAACCCCTTATTATTTAGACCATTGACATTTATGGATAAACATTTCATTTCCTAGTTTTGAGTTTGTTTTATGTGTGGGTTTATGTAAATATTGTTTATTCTTAGTTCCATCTTGGATCAGAATTCAAAATTTTTTTTTTATGATTTTTGCATGTTTCTGAGTGAACCCAAAATGATAGAAAAAAAACAAAAAACTTCCCAAAATTGTAATTCTTAACCTTAAAAAAATTCCCTATCCTTTAGGTTTTACCTCTTTGTTTGGTTAGTGAATCTAACCAAACAAACTTTCTACCCTCACAAATAATATTTTTATCAGTTTCTCTTATCCTTAGTTTTAAATAAAGATAATTGAATAATATATTAAGATAATCTAATCAGCTAAAATATATAAATATATTCTTTTCCCCTCTTATTGTAATTCAATAATACTTATTTCTAATCAGGTTTCAAAAAAGGGACAAATATTTAGATTAAGGTAGTATCATTTCAAAATATTTAGGGGATTAATAAACATCATGTTAAAATCTTAACTTTTTTTAAAATCTGTTGAAAACTATTTACTGACATTACTGTAAATACAGTACCATTGTTGTGTAAATGTTTTAGACTTAAGTCTGAAACCAGTGTTTAAATTATATTTGCAAAGTCATATTGGAAAAAAAAACATGAATAGTTCTGAAACCACATCATATTTCATGTTTAACATAAACTGAAATGCATACAATGTACAAGTATATTAATATTTTTTTAATAGACATTAAATATGTTCCTCTGAATTTTTCAGCTTTTCAAAGACAATTCCCCTGGCTGGAACAACAAGATCAAAATTTAGACATCTTCCAAAGACACTTTTGTTTTTACTTGATTGAGTGTTTTTTTTATCAACTTTCAGAGGATTTTGTTTAAAAAAATGACACAGTACAGAGGTAAAACTCAGTGCACTTGACCACATTTTCAAAGCAAACATCTATGTATATCACATATTAACTCTTAACAGACTGACACTTAACCAGTGAGTTTATCTGCTGACAAAAATGCTGGAGATATAATTTTTGGGTTACTTAACACCAGTAATTTAATCTTATGATGAATAAAAGTTTAGAATTAAACATAGCTTCTCAAAGTATTTAAAATATACTGGAGAACATATCAAAATAATGGAAGCTGCTAAGATTTAAAAAAATGTTAAAAAGTTGGGTTTTAAACGTTAAAAAATTTTTAAAAATTGGGGAAACCCTTTTTTACATCAAAAGGTGTTAAGAAGCTTGTTTTTTCCCCTAACATGAGGATAGCTATGGTATGCACTGCAAGAGTATTATTTATCCTGATAAACTTTTACTGTATATAGAATTTTTTAATTCAAATAATTAACTGGCATTACAACATGTTTCTCAGAAAAGTTGTTTTACAGTTAATGACTAGATAGAATGCATCATTGAGAGGATACACTTATCAAATGTCAGTTGCTTTAGCTATAAGTGTTCCCTCAAATTAATCCCTGATGAATTTTTCTTTAAACTTGTAGACTAATATTGGTGTCTTTTCATGTAGTCATATTGGGAAAATAAAAAACGGCTTTATCAGGAACAATCAGGTTTAACTGCTAGACAATGCTATACATTTGTTTCAGAAAGGTTTAATTAGTTGCATTGTCAAGCATTTTTTTTCTACACTAACAGTAAATGATATACCCATACACTAGTATTGTGTCATTCTTGATAATTAAAAAGGGAACTAATATTATAAGAATGTAGCCGAGTCAGGTTTAAAAAGAAGAGTACAGCCCAGTCATTATTCAAATGAGTAAATGGGGAAAAGCATGAGCCATCTAAGGATGGATAGGGTGAGTACCTGCCACAATGTATGTTCACAATGCATGGTAACTTTGTAATAAATTAGGGTGTGGGCTAAGCCTCTCCCTCTTCTGCTCATATTGGTTTAATACAATATGTGTGAAAAGATGCTTGACAAAATTTTAAATCTATATGGGATGTAAATATTGTAAATTGACACTGGGTTAAATCCCCCTGTTGTTATGTTACTTTTTATAGTTGTTTTATTTTTTGCTTTTTTTTTCTCTTTTAGTTTTTATACTGTTTTTTTTTGATTTTAAATTTCATTTTTCTTGTTGCATCCCATTTGTCCGGGCCCTATTTTGGTAACAGGACATTAGTAATATTTTGGACCAGTGTAAAAGGGTTTTTTAAAAAAAACCCGTTGCTTTAGAAATAGTTTCTTTAGAGAATTTGTAAAACAGCAGTGATTCTATTTGCTGATGAAATTTTTCTTTTAAATTTGCTGTAAAAATAATAAGGGGTAGCT
>NW_025055120.1:0-9283 GCF_019279795.1 Protopterus annectens
ATAATGGTTGAGAGATGAGAAGAGGGGAGTTATAATTTGGACATAAGACACAGTGGAAGTAGTTTGGTAATGTAAAATTTAAGAAGATGGACAAGACAGAAGGGTGGCAGATGAGTGACAAACCCATAGGAGATTTAAGGCCATCATCATGAAATATTCTTACATGAATAGTGTGCGAGCTTAGAACATATTTCTGGCGGGAAGAATGGACAGAAGGTAACAGTAGAGCTTGAAGGCCCCTAAAACAGGTGAAAAGGTTTTAGAAGAGGAAGAGGGTAGCAGTGCTTGTTTAAATGCAACACTTCAGTGGACTGCAAGGACCAAAGGCTTCCTCACATGTTTCTTCATAAAATCAAGGGCAGATCATGCCTTTTGAACTTGGTCGACTTCTTCGAAACAGTCACCAAGGCCATTGATGAGGGGAAAGGCAGTCCATACAGCCTACCTTGACCTTGCAAAGGTTTTCTACACAATACCCCACTGTGGTATTGTAGGTAAAAAACTTACCAGCTTAAATGTAAACCCATATGTCACAAGATGGGTTGCAAACTGGCTTAAGGACAACCCACAGGAAAGCTAGAGTTGGCACTATGTCAGACCTGGGCCGCCCACAAGTGGTGTCCCACAGGGCTCGGTCCTGGTCTCTTATTGTTCGGCATCTACTCTTCAGAAGTACAGGCCAATAACATGGAGGATCTTTGTTGACAAAGCTACAGACCACTGCAAACTGGGCGCCTATAGTGAAAGTGCATCGACACGGATATCCTTCAGAAGGGACTCACGGAAACAGATAGCTGGTGCCAGAGCCATGGCCTGAAGTTAAACTCAAAAAAAAATGTACAGTCAGTGCCTCCTTTGGGAAAACACAACCCCAAGCTACCAGCATAGGTGGCAATCCACTAAGCACAGAAGAGGTTATCAGGGACCTGGGGACCCAGGTTGACAGTGGCCTTTCTTTTGACACTCACGTTGCTAAAGTGAAGTTAGAAAGACCTTCTACATTGCCCACCTGATCATGAAGGGGATTCACATCCAGATCTAGTGAGGTTCATTGTTCCCCTGTACTCTTCACTTATCAGACCAATGATAGAGTACATGCCCCATTCGGGATGTATCTCACCCGACATCTGCAGCAATTGGAGAGACCCCAAAAGTTCCTCACCAAAAAGGGATAAAGGGATTCCCAAAATCTGTCATATGCTGCCATGATTGAAGAAACTCCAGCCTCTTATTCAGCTGCAGATACCATCTGCTCACAGAGGTGACATGTGCCTGACATTAACAAGGCCGCTGCTGTCCAACCCGAATTACTTTGGACATGCTCCACCCTCAAAAATCCAAATCCACCAAAACCACTAGAGCAAGCGTTTACTCTAAACCTTAGCAACGGATATAAATAGGACGTGTTGGAGGGATAGATTTATCACCAGAGACTCCCTCATGCTGTGGAATAAAAATCCCCCGGGATCCATGTGGAGGCAGAGCACTCGCTGGCTCTGAAGTTCAAGAGAAATCTTGACCTGTGGATGGGAGATCGTAGGTTTATCCCGGAATCATCTCTGTGTCACTGCTGGACAGGCACAACAAACTAATGGGCACAGTATTTTTTCATATAAGGGGTGGCGTAAGCCACAAAAATTTGGGCTAGGCTTATAAATGCCTTAGGGCAGATAGCCTAGTATAAACCTATGAACCTATGAACCTACTGTGTAGCAGTATTGTGCTGTAGTGTTTGCAACTGAGGTAGAACATATTTCATGCAGGGTTGTGCAAAATGTCTTATAAGTTAACAGTAAGTCTCTTCAAATTATTATTATTTTTTTCTGTTTTGACTCTGCGGTGGTGCAGCGGTTAGTGTTGGTGGGCCCCAGGAGCAAGAGGCCTCACTGACCTCCCTCGGCTGGAGTGCCTTCAGTGAATCTGTATGTTCCTCCTATGCAAGGTCGAGAAAGCAGTTTTTAAAGACATGCAGGTAGATACATGTGTATATGTTTGTGCCTTCTGTGAGGCTGGGTACTGGGCTGGCAACTTGACACTAAAAACACCACTGCCAATCAATCTGCAGACCGGTGATATGTGTGGTGACCCCTAAAAGCCAAAAGACGTTGTTTCTTCTGTTTTATAAACTACACTAACTGCATTAGGAGACAGAACACTAAAATCATTCTCTCTGGTCCCTGCCTCTTAGAGCAGCCTGAACCTAATTTCGAAGTTATCAAGTCAGCTAAGAGTAGGTGCTATTTGACAAGGAAATGTTTACTCATTCAGAAAAGTAGTCTCATGGTAATGAAATATGAAAGAAATACTTCAATGCTATCTTGACTTAGCCTTCAGAATCTTTGAATACATTATACTGGTATGTAAATATTGAATATTCCTCTGGGAAGACACTGAAGACAAAATATACAGCCTCCTTAATTGTGTGAAAAGGAGCAGCAATGTAACTTCAGTCATCATTAATAATTTTCCCAGCGCATTTTATGATGCAGTTAACATGCAAGCCAAGTATTTTACTGCTGTCAGAAGCCAACAATGTGTTGTTGCAGGTTCAGCAACATATCTGCAACAAAAGGTGCTGAACATCCCTCTGAAAAATATAAGATTTATTCATGAAATCCATATTACTTTATTTAAAATTCAGGACACAGACAAGGCCAAGAAATTGACCTAAAGTCAATAATTCACCCAATCCTAGAAAGGGCATAAGTGTATCAAAAACAATTTGTGTGCCTCTCACCAGACATGAGCCTATAATGCCTTTTGCCTCAGAAAGTATGATGTGCTTTCATGAAAGTAGCTGCAAAGCAGGAGATCCACATGGAAGGCTGCACATAGGGTCATAGGTTGGTATAGGGCCTATACAAGCCTAGCCATAACAATTCCCTGGCTATTTCTTCCCACAATATTTACTTCCCTGGACCTCTGTCTAGCAGGGCGAATGACATGATCCCTGGGGTGAATTTCCTATTTCCCATCCAATTGTAAAGGTTCCTTTTGAAGAGGGCCAAAGAGGTGCTCTGCTTGACATGTATGGGCAGTCTATTCCAGAGTCTGGGGAGTCTCTGGGTCATAATTAGAAGAAGCCCCAGCCCGTGTAACTTGGGGGCTGTACAGTCTTCAAAATGAAATAAACCCTATCACATTTGGTGAACTGTTGATGAAAATCACTAACCATATGATTTTGCTCATACCTCAGTATTACTCCTTGTCAGAACTCCTTAGAGGCTTTCAGCTGCTGGAAAGTACAGTTGTGTACACTTACCATAAATGTAGATGTTCAAGTGTATTCACTGTTGCAGTCATTACATTTGGGTAATCCTGCTGGCAGGTTGCCCTCAGTCGGCCTGAATTCCAAAGTCCTGGGTCCTGCATCGGTCGCTGTCGCCCCTTCCCTGACGTCAGGTCGTCAGGGGTATAAAATAAGCAGCCAGCACCATTTTCTTCAGTTTTTCTTGCCCCAGATGTCAGGTGCTCCCTAAAAGGGTAGGCAGAATTTATTAATATATATATAAAAATGCATGCACCAATATAAACTTTACCTTCATCTACACGCAAATACACCACATAGGTTGTATAACTCAGAGAAGGAAAGATAAGTTCCAGCAGAAAAAAGGGGGAATGGCAGTAGTATTCTGATTGCAACAGTGAATACACTGAACATCTACATTTATGGTGTAAGTGTACACAACTGTACTATGTTCTTCGTGTTTCACTGTTGCAGCTCATTACATTTTGGGGTAGAGTCCCAATGCTAAGTGGTTGGGAGGCTGGAGTCAAACAGCATTAGGGAGCTGCTTTGAGGCCCTTGCAGAACTGCAGTGGCAAAGCCTGCCCTGGATTTATGCAGAGTGTCAGGATGATAGTGCTTTGTAAAGCTGTGCACTGAACTCTCCAAGCAGTACCCAAAATGTCTCTTTTTTGGTTGGTACTCCCCTGAGGAAGGCTGCTGAAGTGGCTGCAGCTCTGGTTGAATGTGGCCTAATACCCTTAGGCACTGGCTTGCCATGCTGTGAATAGCAGAAACAAATGCAGTGGCCCATCCACTTTGAAATAGTCTGCTTTTTGATAGCCTTTCCTTGTGATCCTGCAGCATATGCCACTAGTAATTGCTCTGTCTTCCTGACACTTTTGGTTCTGTCCAAGTAGAATCTAAGCTGTTTGTGTACATCCAAAGAATGCAGAATTCTCTCCCCCTTGTTCTGTGGATTTGGATAAAAAGTTGGGAGATGAATAGTTTGGATAAAAAGTTGGCAGATGAATAGTTTGGTTAAGAGCCACACTGGAGACCACCTTAGGCATAAATGTTGGGTTTGTCCTCAGAGAAACCCTGTCTGGATAAAAAAAAGCCATGAGTGCCTGCAGCTCTGATACTCCGGCCTGCAGAAGCTATTACAGAAGCAGAGATGCTTTCCAAGATAAAAAACTTCTATATCAGCAGTAGCAGCTGGCTCAAAAGGAGGCAGGTGAGTTTTTCCCAAGACATAGTTGACAGTCCCATGCAGAGTTGAGATCTCCCTTGAGGCCTTAAATTTTGGGCTCCTCGGAGGTACTGCCTTAACAAAGGACAGAGAAAAAGATTATGGCTTTGTATTGTAATGAGCTGAAATGGCAGAGGCATGAATTTTAATTGATGAAAAAGATAGACCTTTGCCCAGCATCTCAGTTAAGTATTGCAAAATCTGAGGAATATTTGGTACAGCTGTATCAGTTCCTTGTGCCTGGTTCCAAGCACAGAATCTCTTCCATTTTCCAGCATAAGATTTGTTAGTACTAGGCCTTCTGGCTTCCAAAATGACATCCATCACAGCTTTACTGAGAGGTGTGTCTTGTATGACTACATTATCTGCCATGCTGCCAAGTTTAAGGTCCTGAGTTGGCTGTGCAGGATCTGATCCATCTCTTTGTTGGACAGTAGGATGAGATATTTGAGGTAAGGTATCCAAGTCAGGCATTTGAGGACAAGTTCCTTAGATTGATAATTAAAGACACAAGGCGGGGCCAGTCTAGGGCAATCAGTATCATCTTTGGCTTCTCCTGTCTGACCTTTAGGAGTACCTTGGGGAGGAGAGGCAGTGGCGAAAGCGCATATATCACTGATAGTTTTTTCCAGTTTCTCGAAAGATAGGGCGTCCACTTTCTCATGCTTGTCTGTGATACGTCCTTGTGCAGAATCTTTTAGCTGGTAGTTGTGAGGGTAGGCAAGTAATAGATCTAAGTCTGGGGCATCCCCATTTCCTTGTTATCATGCTGAAGACTTGTGATCCAGCTGCCACTTGTGGGGATCCATGAGGTTTCTGCTTAGTTCGCGTCTGCCAGAGCTTTTTTCCCTTTCCTGGCAGGAATTGTGCCTGCAGATGCACTGGTAAGTCAATGCTGTGTCGCTAAACCTAAAGTCATGGCTAGTCTGCAAAGGGGGTAGGAATGTGTGCCCCTGCTTGTTTCTATATACCGCATGACCGAGGTGTTTTCTGTCTTTATCAGTAGCGTTGTCCCGGATGAAGTAGGTCCTTGAAGGGTACAGCACATTTTGAACAGCTAGCATCTCTTTTTGATTGGATATGTAGATGCATTTGGTTTGAGGACCATGTGCCCTGAATGCATCTTCTCCTGCCAGCGTGGGCCCCCAGGCATAATCTGGATGCATCCAAGTTGTTAGTGTCCGCCCACTGGCTGGGTAGCATGTGAATGGTTGTCCTTGTTCTGGTGACATGCTCTTGCGGCTCCACCATTGAAACCTCGTTGCAGGCAGGGGATGAGAGTAATCATTGTTTCCAGGTATGTGGCAATGTTGAGTCCAAAAACACTTTTAGGTACCATTGAAGTTTCCTCATATTCAGTCTTGCATATGGAATTAATAGGATCCATGATGCCATGAAGCCCAAAGCCTGCAGAATTTTTCTTGCAGATAACTGGGCCTTTGTTGCCAACATTTTGAAATAGGTAGTCAGTTGCCCTTGTTTGTCTGGCATGAGATGCTTTCATCTGGGTAGCTGTATTTTAAGCTTACAGCCAGGAATATTATCTCTTGAGAGGGTACTAGTTTTGATTTCTTTTCATTGACTGTGTACCCTAGGCATGTTAGAAGTCTTTTCACAAATGCCAGATCCTGTAGCAGAATGTCCTTGTTCTCTGCTTGAATTAAACAGTCGTCCAAGTAAGGATATATTTGTATTCCTCTTTGTCTGCAGAATGCAATTACTGGTGCCAGGCACTTTGTAAAGACCCTGGGTGGAAGCCAAATGCAGTGCAGAGAATTGGTAATGCATTGTGCCAGCCTTGAATCTAAGGTATCTTCTGCATGATTGTCTGATTGGAACATGCAGGTATGCCTCTTTTAGGTCTAACGTTACAAGCCAAGCATTCTTGCCCAGCATGGGCAGAAGCTGCTGCAAGGTCAACATTTTGAAATTTGGTATATCCAGGAATGTGTTCAGAATAGACAGGTCCAGTATTGTCTCCAGGTTTTGTCCTTTCTGGGTACCAAGAGCAGTCTTGAGTAAAATCCTTGTCCTTGCTCTTGTTCTGGTACTTGTTGAATGGCCCCCATGGCCATGAGGGATGAGACTTGTTTTTGTGCCTCTGCCCATTGATTTTTTTGCAGATCTGGCCAACCGTTTGCCTTTGGCAGGGTATGAAAATGGAACTTGTACCCTTTGTGACACTATATTTAGAACCCACTTGTCCTGGGTTATAATGTACCAATTTTGGGAAAAAAGTGCTAATTTTACCCCTAAGGGTGCTGCCAGGAGATAAGTGCTTGGTAAGTAGCAGAAAGGAAAGGGAAGTCATTGGGATCCAAGCTTCCTGTATGAAGTTGTGGATTTGTCTTCCAACTTTGGAGGTAGAAGCACTCTCCATTGTGCTTTGACTTCCATATGAACCTTGAGCCTGGATCTGCCCCCTTTGAGGTCTGTCTGACACAGGAAAGGACTCACTCTTTGTGTGGCCAGTATCTACTAAACCTAGGTGGTCATCAGAGATTTGTAAAAAATCTTTGACAGTTTGCATAGATTTTAGCTTTGTCCTCCATTTTCTTTTAACACCCTTCTGCCTTAAACACCAAACAAAGTATCATGCTGTAAAGGTGCATCTAATAATTTAACTTTGACATGACTCAGGCAGATTTTGCTCCTTAACCAAGCATGCCTCCTAATTACAGAACTCCATAATCATGCGCCCAGCAGGAGGCCTCCAAAGAATCAAACGCCATTGCAAAGTATGCTTTCCAACTCTTGTTCAGCTGCATGCAATAAATCCTGGCATTTCCTGTTTTCTCTGCACATTCAGAGTTTCTAACAACAACATTTTCTGCTTTACTTAATGCCACGACATGTTACAAGCCAGTTGATATTTCCAGCATATGAAACTGACAATTTAAGGCCCTCTTTAGCCGTACAGGGTAGCAGATGTGTAAACCTTTTTCCCATCTATCCAGTGCCCTAGAATCTCTTGGGTCAGAGGGTAGGGTTTGCATGCAGCGAAGCCTTAATTCCTTTGGGGAACCCTGTGAAATAGTTTCTGGGTCTGCAGCAGGATTTTTAAAAAGGAATTCTATGAGAGCTTCAGGAACCCTGTGGTATCTGGGTCACAGCTTACACAGGAGCTTTCGGAGGTAAGGAGTCAGGCGTCAGACTAGACTCCAAAAGCACACTCATCTACAATGTCTAACACAGGTGGAATGGCTAGAGGCCTCCAGTGTTGAGGTAGTAAAAGGAAGTCCCCTGAGCCTTTTTTAGATTCTTGGAAAAATCTTGGCTCTCCCAGTGGAAACGCTTCCCTCATGGTGTGCAAGTTTTCCCCAAAATAATAGTCCTCTGGAGGAGAAGCTGAAGGTATATAGATTCTTCAAAGCATCACAGTCCTCTTAGGGGAAGAGAATATTCCTGATCAGAAGAGGAATCAGAAGAAAACAGAAACCGGATCTGAAGATTCATAGTCTGTCTTCTTGCCTAGGGCCTTCTTTACCAGAGGGGATGGGAACCCCTGATCAAGGTAGGCAATTAAGTCTTCGGCCATTTTGAGCATCTGTTTTTGGGCATAGAGTACCTGACCACGTGGCTGCATGTTGAGTTTATTTCTTTTGCTTTAGAAGGTGCTTTTAGTCTTTGGCTTCCTTTTGGAAGCTGAAGCTCTGGGTTTAATGTAAAGATGTTTAGGTCTGGAATACACCCCTCAGAAGCTGGTGCCTGCTCTCAGCGGCTCCGGACCCATCTGAGGGAATAGTGTCCGAGGCTCCATACCTTGAGTTTCCAGTGGCATAGCCGACTCCACATGGGAGTCGGGTAGCTGCCTGCTACTCTAAAGTAGCGGGCGCCAGGGCTGCAAAAGCACCTCAACTAAGAACTGGCAAAACCAGTGACTGGCTTAGGAGAAGCTTCATCATCGTTTCACCTCGTTGTTTCTCTCCCTTTCTTGCATTTTTGTGAACTCTGTGTCGCTTTTACTATCCAATGACATTTCTGGATAATTAAATCCAAGGCCCAAAATAGTTTAAACAATCATACCAACGCTTAATAGTGCTGGTTAAATCTAGCACAAACCTGGATAAACCACAAACGGAGCAGGGCCTATAGGCAAGAATAATACAGTAAGAATGAAAAGTCTCAAGGAGGCATTTTTCTCCACAAGAAATACACCATTTACTTTTTCTGACATCTGTCTGGAGCAGAAAAGTTTCCCAATGGGGTACTTAGCTTTATTGGAAGACTCTAGATCTGAAACTCCTAACACCTAAAATCTCAGGAGTTGGCCGACCGCACCTGCAAATGTTTCTGCTTTGGCACCGCTGCAAGATAGACTGGAAGAAAATGGCTGGCTGCTTTATATACCCCTGACAACCTGACGCCAGGAAGGGGGTGATAGCCATCGACGAGGACTCCAGGACTTGGAATTGGTGGCCGACTGAAGACAACCCACAGCAGGATTTCCACCAAATGTAATGATTGCACAGGAAACACCTAAGAACATCAAAGAAGTACTGTGATTCTTTTATTGAACCAATCCTATATTTCCACAGCATATTCACTTAATTTTGTCCCTTTGGCTGAAAGAGGCTTTTTGTATTATTTCTTTCTTATATCCTGCTCCCCTTACCAGTCTTCAGCACTCCTGGGTAATCTGGTTTGGCTCATCCGTTTCCTTAGGCCAAGTAGCTAATCATCAAGGAGTCCATCATCCAGGCAGTCATCGCTTTTTTTGTTCCGGGGCTTAAAAATATCCTCCTGAGAGCTTTCACATGACCATTCATACATGAGAGCCTAAGGTGTCTTTTTCCTTCTAATCC
>NW_025055121.1:0-8531 GCF_019279795.1 Protopterus annectens
GATGAGACAACCATTGTTGTGTTTTCTGTTCTAATCTTCCCACATGTTCACATACTCATATTTGCAGACACTTTTAGATATTGGAGATGATGATATATGAATTATATCTATGAGGATGAGACACCATTGTTGTGTTTTATGTTCTACTCTGCTTATGTTCAATTTCTCACCTCTGTAAAACTCTTTAGGATAGTGGAGCTTGATATGAAATTATATCTATGAGGGATGAGAGACACCATTGTTGTGTTTTCTGTTCATCTATCTGTTATGTTCACTCTCACTCTGTAACACTTTTAGATAGGTGGGAGCTGATATGAATTATATCTATGAGGGATGAGACACCATTGTTGTGTTTTCTGTTCTACTCCCATTATGTTCACTCTCACTTCTGTAACATCTTCTTAGATAGTGGACCTGATATGAATTATATCTAAGAGGGACGAGACACCATTGTTATGTTTTCTGTTCTACTCCTCCTGCTATGTTCACTACTTACAGCAATTGTAACACGCTAGATAGTGGAGCTGATATGAATTATATCTCTTTGAGGGATGGTAAGACACCATTGTTGTGTTTTCTGTCTCTACTTCCTGTTATGTTCACTCTCACTTGTAACCCTTTTTAGATAGAAGTGGAGCTGATATGAATTATATCTATGAGGGATGAGAAAAACATTTACATTGTGTATGTCTCTACTTCCTGCTGTGTTCACACTCTCGCTTGTAACACTTTAGATAGTGGAGCTGATATGAATTATATCTATGAGGGATGAGAAACCATTTTTGTGTTTTCTGTTCTACTTCCCGTGATGTTCACTCTTAATTTTAACACTTTAGATCAGGGGCCCAACTTTTTCTTAGTAAGGTATTGTGATTTGAGTCAATAACAGAAATGGTCTGGGGGTTACAGATTGCAAGTGAGGGACCTAATAAAAAAGGTTTCACAGAACTGAAGAGCAAAAAAAAAAAAAAAAAAAAAAAAAAAAAAAAAGTCACACACATCCAGCCAGACTCTAAGCTGCTGTTGTAGGCTGCAACAATAATGAAAGCTGGCAGGCCACTGCAAATAAGGAAGGAAATGAGCAGGGTCTCACAGAAAGCCCCTCATGCTGGTGGCTTTCTCCTCTGTAGCATGTGGAAACAACATAACTGCCCCCCAACCCCCACCCCCAACATGCTGCAGCATCACAAAGAACTGTGCAAGATCCTTGTGGCAGATGCCTTCCGAGATAACCCCTACCTGTGTCCCCAAGTTGGTCATCAAAGGTCTCATCATCACATTCTAGCTTCTGTATTTAAGAAGCTAAGACATACCTTGGTGTCTGCATGACAGGTAACTCACACAACATCTCATAGGCCTGTTAAGAAGCATGATAGATCAAGCAGCCCTCATTTTACAAGCCAGCTTGGTGGGCACAGTGACAAAACATATAGCATTGTTGCCTCACAAACAAGAGAGGGTCTTTCTGAATTCTAGGGACACTATTTAATCCTAATTCAAAATTTAACTAGTTGTCTACATCACCCAAAAAATCACTAAAACTATTTGCATATTTCTAACTATACTAGTACTTCTTACCAATCCTATGACCTCGGGTCAGTGCACACAGGCAGGCTTTTATGACACTTACTGACAATTTCTAATGCAGAATTTTATACAACCTTCTTTCAGTCAGTGTAATAGGGATCAGGAAAAAAAATTAGCCCCATCTTTCATAACTTAATAGCCTCTATAGAGAAGCACTCTCCCCAAATCTCATGTTTAAACACACACACACACACACACACACACACACACACACACACACACACACACACACACACTTTTCACACACAAATCCTATGTCCCTTTCCTATTATAACTTCAAGCTTGCAACACCATTGAGTAATGGGAAATGTAATTACTTTAACTATTCCCTTTCACCAAGGAGCAATCCCAGCATAAGGGAGGTAAAAATCTTAAAATGAAAGATGACCAAGACAGACTTTTAACTCCTCTTCCTGCATTGGTACCATCTGTAAATGGCAACTTTTTAGGAAAGTATCCGCGACTGCAGAGCCCACATACATATATGCGTTCTCTATGTTTGGTGCTTTTATGGTGTGCATTTCCAACCTCTTGCATATGCCTTGCAAAAGTATACTAGATATTTTGTGTTGCTCTCATATGCTTAGGGCTTTGCAGTGGCCCTGTACTGCAGACCCACCTTTCACAGGGACACAATTCAACCATTTTGGTCTTAGTATGTTATTTGTAAGGATAGTACCTTTTTTTAGCAATTGCTTTTACAGCCTGTCTGGGGCATTGTGGTTTAATCGGGTAGACTCATGGTTGTGATGTGGAAGTCATTCCAGCAAAAGTTATGCTGTTTATTCTACCTGCATATTTTTTTTCTGATTGGCACTAATTTATGTAAAAGTGCTTCTCCCCAAGCTGCACATACAAACAGTAAAGAGTTTCTCCAAGCTACACCTTACCCACCCAATAACAAGAGTAAAATAACATGTATTATCTTTGTACTAAGGGAGTTGCCCCTGGGCAGCTTCCTGTACATAAGCTGTGCTGATCATAACTCATTAGGCAAGACAATCACCTGAAAAATATCTACTTCTAAGACATGTTAGTACACTCCTGATGTTACTTACACCTTCCCATGAGATCTGACAGATGCACTGACCTGAGCGTTTGTAGTAAACAAGGCAAAAATATAGCAGCTGAACCACATTGACCAGCCAACAATCAAAAACTTTTCCTAATCAGTGTAAATCCAGAATTAACAATCAACAACTGCAAACCAGTCTTCATGGCTAGAGGCTCGGGTTCAATCATGAGACATAGAGTCATCTGCTTTGGTAAGAGTGAGGAGCTGTAAGTTGGAAAAGTATATTCACTGAAATACTAAAAAATATATAATGTCCATTAAAACGCAATGCAGAGGCATCCCTTTTCCATTAAAAAAAAACAAGCTATACTAGAAGTTTCCTGAGATTTCATGAAAAATAATAATCTACCAACACAAACACATTACTGACATTTTTAACAGTCCAGGTATACTTTAATGACAAAAAAAAAAAATCAAGAATCGTTGAAATTCTGCAGAGACATTTTCAGTGGTATCTACCTTCACATAACATTATATGATGATGGGGTGGGGTGTGCAGTAAATCATTTTAACAGAGAAACTCCCTTACATAAATCAATCCTTTATGGCAGTTTATTTAATGTGACAAACTTTACTAACTACAATATTTCCAACAATGTTCAAACCAAGCTATTTATATTTTGGAACTTTGCAACACAAATCTGCTGCATGTATAAGCACTCAAAGAGCCAAACAAAAAAGGACCGACCCAAAAGTACAAAAACTGAAACATTGAATGCACCTTGAGTTTGCATTTTGGACATGATCATTACCAAAGGCTTTAATCCCGCTTGGACTAAATAAGATGTTTACATCAAAGGAATAACAATAATCTAACACTTTCAAGCATCAGGATCTGAAATTTTATTTTAATTAGAAATCATATAGCATGTAAGACTGAAATATTAAAGTATTACACACTTAATAGCCACTGCCGTCATAGTCTGTACACAAAAGTTTACATTTCATTTCATTCAGTGTATTCATCATAATTGTCCATACTCTTGGGCACTTTGGGTGGAAAGGGTAAAGACAGCTGAAAAACATGAAAGTTTAAAAAATCAGCAGTTAGATAGAGAAATATTCACTTGACAATTCGGGCAATCCATCTGGTTTTACGAACATTGCAAACTGTATTCATGGAAAATAAACACATTCGCTAAGATATAATCCATTCGTATAAAATTAACTTTAAGAAAATCAATTCAAAAGTGATACAAATACACACTTTTAAAAACATATCTGGAACTGCTAGGATAACTCCCCTTTTCAAACATTATCTTCCTCTACTGTCAATCCTTTTCTGGCACTAAATGACCTATCCTTAAAATGTAAAGAATGAGCTGCGGTGCCATTCAAACATTTCTGTAAGCAGTCCCAAGTACAGATAACTGTCAATGCAAACTCCTACTCAGTAATTCATTCACATCTATCATTTCCCAAACTCATATTTGCAATAAGCATTCAACCCCTTCTCTCAGGATAAAAAATTTTGATTGCAATGTTAAGTCAGTAATGTGAGCATTACTTTAAAAACTGCAAGCAATCTCATTACAGAACCTTTAAAAATAAACAAAAATAAGATGTACAAAAAAGCAGCAAACAAATGTTTAAATGACACAAGGGCATAAAATGCGGACGCACAATTGTAACTTGTGCTTAAAAATCAGGTCTCACATCAGAGCTAGTACATAGCATTGCAACTCAGTGTAAGAAAATTCAATTCTAACGACTCTACTCTGTTACTGCAGGAGATGTGTAGTGTAGGCCAGCAATACAACCCCTCTCGCCTCAATACCTTTTCTTTGCTATAATGCGACCTCAATCCTTCTTCCCCTCAGCTGTACCGTACCGAAATGAATCTACCAACGGAAAAACGGCAGGATTCGGTAAGTTTGATGGCGCGATATGACACCCAGCATAAAGACTGCTGGCATAAAAACAACGTGGAAAAGTAATGCAGTGATGCATGCGCATAACAGCTCGAGAGACGCCGGACGGAAAAACACACGGAAAAAGTAAAAGTGCACTTAAACTTAAGGGTCGCTGGGCACGCATGGAAGAGCTCTGAGGCTGTATGCGTTCAAGGGGTCAAAGCCGGTTGGACACTACTGATCTAAAGTATTACAATTGAGTGTGAACATAACTGGAATTAGAACAAAAAACACAACAATGGTGTCTCATCGCTCAGATATCATTCATATCAGCTCCACTATCTAAAGTGTTACAAGTGAGACTGAACATAACGGGAAATAGGACAGAAAACACAACAATGGTGTCTCATCCACATAGATATAATTCATATCAGCTCCACTATCTAAAGGGTTACAAGTGAGAGTGAACATAACAGGAAGTAGAACAGAAAACACAACAATGGTATCTCATCGTCATAGATATAATTCATATCAGACCCACTATATAAAGTGTTACAAGTGAGAGTGAACATAATGGGAAGTAGAACAGAAAACACATCAATGGTGTCTCATCCCTCATAGAGATAATTCATATCAGCCCCATTATCTATAGTGTTATAAGTGAGAGTGAACATAACAGGAAGTAGAACATAAAACACAACAATGGTGTCTCATCCCTCATAGATATAATTCATAACTGCTCCACTATCTAAAGTGTTACAAGTTAGAGTGAACATAATGGGAATTAGAACAGAAAACACAACAATGGTGTCTCATCCCTCGTAGATATATTTCATATCAGGTCCACTATCTAAAGTGTTAAAATTGAGAGTGAACATCACGGGAAGTAGAACAGAAAACACAAAAATAGTGACTCATCCCTCTTAGATATAATTCATATCAGCTCTACTATCTAAAGTGTTACAAGTGAGAGTGAACATATCGGGAAGTAGAACAGAAAACACAACAATGGTGTCTCATCCCTCATAGATATAATTGATATCAGCTCCACTATCTAAAGTGTTACAAGTGAGAGTGAACATAATGAGAAGTAGAACAGAAAACACAACAATGGTGTCTCATCCCTCATAGATATAATTCATATCAGCTCCACTATCTAAAGTGTTACAAGTGAGAGTGAACATAACAAGGAGAAGAACAGAAAACACAACAAAGGTGTCTCATCCCTCATAGATATAATTCATATCAGCTCCACTATCTAAAGTTTTACAAGTGAGAGTGAACATAACGGGAAGTAGAACAGAAAACACAACAATGGTGTCTCATCCCTCATAGATATAATTTATATCAGCTCCACTATCTAAAGTGTTACAAGTGAGAGTGAACATAACATGAAGTAGAACAGAAAACACAACAATGGTGTCTCATCCCTCATAGATGCAATTCATATTAGCTCCACTATCTAAAGTGTTACAAGTGAGAGTGAACATAATGGGAAGTAGAACAGAAAACACAACAATGGTGTCTCATCCCTCGTAGATATAATTCATATCAGCTCCACTATCTAAAGTGTTAAAATTGAGAGTGAACATCATGGGAAGTAGAACAGAAAACACAAAAATGGTGTCTCATCCCTCATAGATATAATTCATATCAGCTCCACTATCTAAAGTGTTACAAGTGAGAGTGAACATAACAGGAAGTAGAACATAAAACACAACAATGTTGTCTCATCCGTCATAGATATAATTCATATCAGCTCCACTATCTAAAGTGTTACAAGTGAGAGTGAACATAACAGGAAGTAGAACATAAAACACAACAATGGAGTCTCATCCCTCATAGATATAATTCATATCAGCTCCACTATCTGAAGTGTTACAAGTGAGACTGAACATAACGGAAAGTAGAACATAAAACACAACAATGGTGTCTCATCCCTCATAGATATAATTCATATCAGATCCACTATCTAAAGTGTTACAAGTGAGAGTGAACATAACGGGAAGTAGAACAGAAAACACAACAATGGTGACTCATCCCTCAATGATATAATTCATATCAGCTCCACTATCTAAAGTGTTACAAGTGAGAGTGAACATAACGGGAAGTAGAACAGAAAACACAACAATGGTGTCTCATCCCTCATAGATATAATTCATATCAGCTCCACTATCTAAAGTGTTACAAGTGAGAGTGAACATAACAGGAAGTAGAACATAAAACACAACAATGGTGTCTCATCCCTCATAGATATAATTCATATCAGCTCCACTATCTAAAGTGTTACAAGTGAGAGTGAACATAATGGGAATTAGAACAGAAAACACAACAATGGTGTCTCATCCCTCGTAGATATATTTCATATCAGGTCCACTATCTAAAGTGTTAAAATTGAGAGTGAACATCACGGGAAGTAGAACAGAAAACACAAAAATGGTGTCTCATCCCTCTTAGATATAATTCATATCAGCTCTACTATCTAAAGTGTTACAAGTGAGAGTGAACATATCGGGAAGTAGAACAGAAAACACAACAATGGTGTCTCATCCCTCATAGATATAATTGATATCAGCTCCACTATCTAAAGTGTTACAAGTGAGAGTGAACATAATGGGAAGTAGAACAGAAAACACAACAATGGTGTCTCATCCCTCATAGATATAATTCATATCAGCTCCACTATCTAAAGTGTTACAAGTGAGAGTGAACATAATGGGAAGTAGAACAGAAAACAAAACAATGGTGTCTCATCCCTCATAGATATAATTCATATCAGCTCCTCTATATAAAGTGTTACAAGTGAGAGTGAACAGAACGGGAAATAGAACAGAAAACACAACAATGGTGTCTCGTCGCTCATAGATGAAATTCATATCAGCTCCATTATCTAAAGTGTTACAAGTGAGAGTGATCATAAGAGGAAGTAGAACAGAAAACACAACAATGGTGTTTCATCCCTCGTAGATATAATTCATATCAGCTACACTATCTAAAGTGTTACAAGTGACAGTGTACATAATGGGAAGTAGAACAGAAAACAAAACAATGGTATCTCATCCCTCATAGATATAATTCATATCAGCTCCACTATCTAAAGTGTTACAAGTAAGAGTGAACATAACGGGAAGTACAACAGAAAACACAACAATGGTGTCTCATCCCTCATATATATAATTCATATCAGTTCCACTATCTAAAGTATTACAATTGAGAGTGAACATAACTGGAATTAGAACAAAAAACACAACAATGGTGTCTCATCGCTCAGATATCATTCATATCAGCTCCACTATCTAAAGTGTTACAAGTGAGACTGAACATAACGGGAAATAGGACAGAAAACACAACAATGGTGTCTCATCCACATAGATATAATTCATATCAGCTCCACTATCTAAAGGGTTACAAGTGAGAGTGAACATAACAGGAAGTAGAACAGAAAACACAACAATGGTATCTCATCGTCATAGATATAATTCATATCAGACCCACTATATAAAGTGTTACAAGTGAGAGTGAACATAATGGGAAGTAGAACAGAAAACACAACAATGGTGTCTCATCCCTCATAGAGATAATTCATATCAGCTCCATTATCTATAGTGTTATAAGTGAGAGTGAACATAACAGCAATTAGAACAGAAAACACAAAAAAGGTGTCTCATCCCTCACAGATATAATTCATATCAGCTCCACTATCTAAAGTGTTGCAAGTGAGAGTGAACATAATGGGAAGTAGAAGAGAAAACTCAACAATGGTGTCTCATCCACATAGATATAATTCATATCAGCTCCACTATCTAAAGGGTTACAAGTGAGAGTGAACATAACAGGAAGTAGAACATAAAACACAACAATGTTGTCTCATCCCTCATAGATATAATTCATATCAGCTCCACTATCTAAAGTGTTACAAGTGAGAGTGAACATAACGGTAAGTAGAACAGCAAACACAACAATGGTGTCTCATCCCTCATAGATATAATTCATAACTGCTCCACTATCTAAAGTGT
>NW_025055122.1:0-7373 GCF_019279795.1 Protopterus annectens
AACAAAAAAAAAGGGTTTCACACTGTCAACATTCAACAGAGGAAGAAAACCAAGAATCGCACACTGTCAACATTTAAAAGAGGAAGGAAACCAAGGATCCCACACTGTCAACATTCAACAGAGGAAGAAAACCAAGGATCGCACTGTCAACATTCAACAGAGGAAGGAAACAAGGGATCGCACACTGTTAACATTCAACAGAGGAAGGAAACCAAGATCGCAACATTCAACAGAGGAAGGAAACCAGGGATCGCACACTGTCAACATTCAACAGAGGAAGGAAACCAGAGATCGCACACTGTCAACATTGAACAGAGGAAGGAAACCAAGGATCGCACACTGTCAACATTCAACAGAGGAAGGAAACCAAGGATCGCACACTGTCAACATTCAACAGAGGAAGGAAACCAAGGATCGCACACTGTCAACATTCAACAGAGGAAGGAAACCAAGGATTGCACACTGTCAACATTTAACAGAAGAAGGAAACCAAGGATTGCACACTGTCAACATTCAACAGAGGAAGGAAACCAGGGATCGCACACTGTCAACATTCAACAGAGGAAGGAAAGCAGAGATTGCACACTGTCAACATTTAACAGAAGAAGGAAACCATGGATTGCATACTGTCAACATTCAACAGAGGAAGGAAACCAAGGATCGCACACTGTCAACATTCAACAGAGGAAGGAAACCAGGGATCGCACACTGTCAACATTCAACAGAGGAAGGAAACCAGGGATCACACACTGTCAACATTCAACAGAGGAAGGAAACCAAGGATTGCACCCTGCCAACATTCAACAGAGGAAGGAAACCAAGGACTGCACACTGTCAACATTCAACAGAGGAAGGAAACCAAGGACTGCACACTCTCAACATTCACCAGAGGAAGGACACCAAGGACTGCACACTGTCAACATTCAACAGAGGAAGGAAACCAAGGATCGCACACTGTCAACATTCAACAAAGGAAGGAAACCAAGGATTGTACACTCTCAACATTCAACAGAGGAAGGAAACAAGGATCGTACACTGTCAACGTTCAACAGAGGAAGGAAACCAAGGATCGCACACTGTCAACATTCAACAGAGGAAGGAAACCAAGGATCGCACACTGTCAACATTCAAACGAAGAAGGAAAGCAAGGACAGCACACTGTCAACATTCAATCGAGGAAGGAATCCTAGGATCGCACACTGTCAACATTCAACAGAGGAAGGAAACCAAGGATCGCACACTGTCAACATTCAACAGAGGAAGAAAACCAAGTATCGCACACTGTCAACATGCAACAGAAAAAGGAAACCAGGGATTGCACGCTGTCAACATTCAACAACAGAGGTAAGAAACCAAGGATTGTACACTGTCAACATTCAATGAGAAGGAAACCAAGGACCGTAGACCGTCGTAACATTCAACAGAGGAAGGAAAATAAGGACTGCACACCGACAACATTCAACAGAGGAAGGAAACCAAGGATCGCATTAATCAAATTCAACAGAGGAGGAAACCAAGACGACAATCGTCAACATTCAATAGAGAAGGAAACCAAGGATCGCACCGTCGTATCATTCAAACGAAGGAAACCAAGGATCGCATCAATCGTCAACATTCAACAGCGGAAGGAAATACAGGATCAGCACCGTCAACATTCAACAGACGAAGGAAACCAAGATCGCACACCGTCAACACCAACAGATGAAGGAAACCAAGGATCGCACACTGTCAACATTCAAACGAGAAAGGAAAGCAAGGACAGCTTTACTATCAACTTCCACGAGGAAGGAAACTAAGGATCGCGACACTGTCAACATTCAACAGACGGAGCGGAAACCAAGGATTCTACACTGTCAACATTCAACAGAGGAAGAAAACCAAGGATCGCACACTGTCAACATTCAACAAAGGAAGGAAATACAGGATCGTACACTGTCAACATTCAACAGACGAAGGAAACCAAGGATCGCACACTGTCAAAATTCAACAGAGGAAGAAACCAAGTATCGCACACTGTCAACATTCAAACGAGAAAGGAAAGCAAGGACAGCACACTGTCAACATTCACACGAGGAAGGAAACCAGGGATTGCACACTGTCAACATTCAACAGCGGAAGGAAACAAAGGATCGCACACTGTCAACATACAACAGAAGAAGGAAACCAGGGATCGCACATTGTCAACATTCAACAGAGGAAGGAAACCAAGGATCGCACACTGTCAACATTCAACAGAGGAAGGAAACTAAGGACTGAACACTGTCAACATTCAACAGAGGAAGGAACTCAACGATCGCACACTGTCAACATTCAACAGAGGAAGGAAACCAAGGATCGCACACTGTCAACATTCAACAGAGGAAGGAAACCAAGGTTCGCACACTGTCAGCATTCAACAGAGGAAGGAAACCAAGGGTCGCACACTGTCAACATTCAACAGAGGAAGGAAACCAAGGATCGCACACTGTCAACATTCAACAGAGGAAGGAAACAAGGGATCGCACATTGTCAATATTCAACAGAGGAAGGAAATTAAAGATCGTACACTGTCAACATTTAACAGAGGAAGGAAAACAAGGATCGCACACTGTCAACATTTAACAGAAGAAGGAAACCAAGGATTCACACTGTCAACATTCAACAGAGGGAAGGAAACCAGGGATCCTACAAACTTTCCAACATTCCAACAGAGGAAGGAAACCAAACAAAAGCACATTGTCAACATTTAACAGAGGGAAGGAAACCAAGGGATCCCACACTATTCACATTCAACAGAGGAATAAAACTAAGGATCGCTTTTGTCAACATTCAACAGAGGAAGGAAACAAGGGATGCGCTTTACTCGCCAACATTCAACAGAAAAAGGAAACCAAGGAACGCACATTGTCAACATTTAACAGAGGAAGGAAACCAAGGATCCCACACTGTCAACATTCATCAGAGGAAGAAAACTAAAAATCGCACACTGTCAACATTCAACAGAGGAAGGAAACAAGGGATTGCACACTGTCAACATTCAACAGAGGAAGGAAACCAAGGATCACACACTGTCAACATTCATCAGAAGAAGGAAACCAAGGATCACACACTGTCAACATTCAACAGAGGAAGGAAACCAAGGATCGCATGCTGTCAACATTCAACAGAGGAAGAAAACCAAGGACTGCACACTGTCAACATTCAACAGAGGAAGGAAACCAGGGATCGGACACTGTCAACATTCAACAGAGGAAGAAAACCAAGTATCGCACACTGTCAACATGCAACAGAAAAAGGAAACCAGGGATTGCACGCTGTCAACATTCAACAGAGGTAAGAAACCAAGGATTGTACACTGTCAACATTCAACAGAGGAAGGAAACCAAGGACCGTAGACTGTCAACATTCAACAAAGGAAGGAAACCAAGGACTGCACACTGACAACATTCAACAGAGGAAGGAAACCAAGGATCGCACACTGTCAACATTCAACAGAGGGAGGAAACCAAGGATCGCACACTGTCAACATTCAATAGAGGAAGGAAACCAAGGATCGCACACTGTCAATATTCAAACGAGGAAGGAAACCAAGGATCGCACAATGTCAACATTCAACAGTGGAAGGAAATACAGGATCGTACACTGTCAACATTCAACAGACGAAGGAAACCAAGGATCGCACACTGTCAACATTCAACAGAGGAAGAAAACCAAGTATCGCACACTGTCAACATTCAAACGAGAAAGGAAAGCAAGGACAGCACACTGTCAACATTCACACGAGGAAGGAAACCAAGGATCGCACACTGTCAACATTCAACAGAGGACGGAAACCAAGGATTCTACACTGTCAACATTCAACAGACGAAGGAAACCAAGGATCGCACACTGTCAACATTCAAACGAGAAAGGAAAGCAAGGACAGCACACTGTCAACATTCACACGAGGAAGGAAACCAAGGATCGCACACTGTCAACATTCAACAGAGGAAGGAAACAAAGGATCGCACACTGTCAACATACAACAGAAGAAGGAAACCAGGGATCGCACATTGTCAACATTCAACAGAGGAAGGAAACCAAGGATCGCACACTGTCAACATTCAACAGAGGAAGGAAACTAAGGACTGAACACTGTCAACATTCAACAGAGGAAGGAACTCAACGATCGCACACTGTCAACATTCAACAGAGGAAGGAAACCAAGGATCGCACACTGTCAACATTCAACAGAGGAAGGAAACCAAGGTTCGCACACTGTCAGCATTCAACAGAGGAAGGAAACCAAAGATCGCACACTGTCAACATTTAACAGAGGAAGGAAACCAAGGATCGCACACTGTCAACATTCAACAGAGGAAGGAAACCAGGGATCGCACACTGTCAACATTCAACAGAGGAAGGAAACCAAGGGTCGCACACTGTCAACATTCAACAGAGGAAGGAAACCAAGGATCGCACACTGTCAACATTCAACAGAGGAAGGAAACAAGGGATCGCACACTGTCAACATTCAACAGAGGAAGGAAACCAGGGATCGCACACTGTCAACATTCAACAGAGGAAGGAAACCAAGGAACGCACATTGTCAACATTTAACAGAGGAAGGAAACCAAGGATCCCACACTGTCAACATTCAACAGAGGAAGAAAACCAAGGATCGCACACTGTCAACATTCAACAGAGGAAGGAAACAAGGGATTGCACACTGTCAACATTCAACAGAGGAAGGAAACCAAGGATCGCACACTGTCAACATTCATCAGAAGAGAGAAACTAAGGATCACACACTGTCAACATTCAACAGAGGAAGGAAACCAAGGATCGCACGCTGTCAACATTCAACAGAGGAAGAAAACCAAGGACTGCACACTGTCAACATTCAACAGAGGAAGGAAACCAGGGATCGGACACTGTCAACATTCAACAGAGGAAGAAAACCAAGTATCGCACACTGTCAACATGCAACAGAAAAAGGAAACCAGGGATTGCACACTGTCAACATTCAACAGAGGAAGGAAACCAAGGATCGCACACTGTCAACATTCAACAGAGGAAGGAAACCAAGGATCGCACACTGTCAACATTCAAATGAGGAAGGAAACCAAGGATCGCACACTGTCAACATTCAACATTGGAAGGAAACCAAGGATTCTACACTGTCAACATTCAACAGAGGAAGGAAACCAAGGACTGCACACTGTCAACATTCAACAAAGAAGGATACCAAGGACTGCACACTGTCAACATTCAACAGAGGAAGGAAACCAAGGACTGCACACTGTCAACATTCGACAGAAAAAGGAAAACAAGGACTGCACACTGTCAACATTCAACAGAGGAAGGAAACCAAGGATCGCACACTGTCAACATTCAACAGAGGAAGGAAACCAAGGATCGCACACTGTTAACATTCAACAGAGGAAGGAAACCAAAGATCGCACACTGTTAACATTCAACAGAGGTAGGAAACCAAGGATTGTACACTGTCAACATTCAACAGAGGAAGGAAACCAAGGATCGTAGACTGTCAACATTCAACAAAGGAAGGAAACCAAGGACAGCACACTGACAACATTCAACAGAGGAAGAAAACCAAGGATCGCACACTGTCAACGTTCAACAGAGGAAGGAAACCAAGGATCGCACACTGTCAACATTCAATAGAGGAAGGAAACCAAGGATCGCACACTGTCAACATTCAAACGAGGAAGGAAACCAAGGATCGCACAATGTCAACATTCAACAGCGGAAGAAAATACCGGATCGTACACTGTCAACATTCAACAGAGGAAGGAATCCAAGGATCGCACACTGTTAACATTCAACAGAGGAAGGAAACCAAGGATCGCAGACTGTCAACATTCAAATGAGGAAGGAAACCAAGGACAGCACACTGTCAACATTCAAACGAGGAAGGAAACCAAGGATCGCACACTGTCAACATTCAACAGAGGAAGGAAACCAAGGATGCTACACTGTCAACATTCAACAGAGAAAGGAAACCAAGGATCACACACTGTCAACATTCAACAAAGGAAGGAAACCAAGGATCGCACACTGTCAACATTCAACAGAGGAAGGAAACCAGGGATTGCACACTATCAACATTCAACAGAGGAAGGAAACAAAGGATCGCACACTGTCAACATTCAACAGAAGAAGGAAACCAGGGATCGCACACTGTCAACATTCAACAGAGGAAGGAAACCAAGGATCGCACACTGTCAACATTCAACAGAGGAAGGAAACTAAGGACTGCACACTGTCAACATTCAACAGAGGAAGGAAACCAAGGATCACACACTGTCAGCCATTCAACAGAAGGAAGAAACCAAGGATCACACACTGGCTAGCATTCATGTATCGCGGGTGTTCTGTATGCCACCCTATGGGGACTCCACATCCTGAACTACTCAAAGCAGTGGCAGGATCTTAATATAGAGTTGAGTTTAAATATCGCCAACTAATGTGACTACTTCCTGCCATTAGAAACTGAACTAAGAAATAAAGCAATTTGTATCAACAGCTGCCAGAAGATTCAGTTCAGAACACTGTCTTGATAAAATCAATCATGTTTTTTTCTCAAATAAATGTTTTCAGTATTAGATTGAAACTACTAAGCAGAAAAAACTGACTGGCATTGATTATCACGACTTTCAAAGGCCAGGTGTTTGTTTTGGCGAGAATTTCATTCCACTAACCATCCAAACTCTATGACAACATCTGGAAACTGTTCCTGTTTCTTCTGCAAAAATCTACAGATAATCATTCTGTTGCACCGATATTACGGAGGCTGCTTCTATGGTTAACAGAGGTACATTGCATAGCGGCTACATTTGAGAATAATCAGACTGATACTATTCAAACTGTCACGCCTCCACGAATCAGGAGGCTTTTTCCATCAGGTGCCTCGCGAATACTCACAGGAGCTATACCAAAAATAACTCTAGTCGTTACCTTGGCTAGTGAATTTTTACATTATCAGAAGCGGACTTCAACATGGCCAAACGGGAAGGTCTCACAGCAGGGACTCCGCGAGAAAGTACTCAGTCATCGGTTACAACAGAAGGAAAAGAACTGACTTCAGATTTATTGTTTTAACTTTTCTAACTTTGTTTTGGATTGTACTAGTATACAGGTTCTAAATAGAGGCCTTAGTTTTATACTGACCCTCGGCCATATTAACAGACACACTGTTTGATTTAAGGATGTTCTGCAGGAAATTATGTTTAAAATTGATTTATTCAATGACACAACATCTCATGAATGGGGAATGATTTAATAAGAACAAAAAAGTGTAACATCCTGATATGCCTTTACATGGCAAGAGTGTTCCTCAGGGCTTGTGAGAACCAGTTTTACTCAATGTTTAGTAAGGTAGACAAAAAATA
>NW_025055123.1:0-5000 GCF_019279795.1 Protopterus annectens
CCAAAAAATACAGATTAATGCTGAGAAGGCATATAAGATTCTAACAACAGGAGCATATAAACGCTACAGAGTAACAATGGCCAGATTTAAAATATATATGCATGTTCAAATAGTGCAAGTACTAAGCATAGGGGCAATTCTTCCAGCCAAGTGATCATCTCAATACATAATATCTGTACCTCATATAATCCTGCCAATCAAATAATCATGGCAGAAGATAATGGTAGTATGGATGGACCATGGATATTATCTCAATGATCTTCCTCTTAAGTGAGGTTTTATTGACAACACCTCATTTAGGCCCTTCTCCCTACATAAAGAGCTAGCTTCGTACATCCATCTTAACTCAGCTTGCTCAGTAAGATTAGTTATATCACTCTAGTCTTCAAACTAGGTTCCACTACTTGGAAATCTTGAAATAAGAAAAGTGTGCATGGGGCCTTCTCTATGTGTGCTTATGCCAAGGCACTCGTAATTTTGCTTTCTTGATCAAACAATAATTGTGGTCACGTGATCCTTTCTCGAAGAGATGTATTAGTCTTGCCCACATAGAATGAGAAGGCCATTACAACGCGAATGGGCTACGTTAAAATCAATATTCCTAGTATTGCAGTCACTGCTGCAGTTAATGGTCCAAAGGTGGCCACAGAAACCGGATGTCTGTAGTAATGGGATTCATCTATGAATCTACATTATTGTTGGCACTTCCTGTGATTTACTGGTTTTCTCTAAAACCTGTTCTCTCTTCTCAATGGATGGTAATACTTCCTCGCACTCACACACAGCAGTCTCTTAAGATTTAGAAGCATGTTACTGAAGACAAAATTCGGAGTGGGTCCTACTTTATCCTCGTGGATGTTGTTTCTCTGCAGTGAGTATATTCCAATTTTTCAAAATTATAGATTGGAGTTGGATGTGTACCTTGCCCATAGGGTACAACAAAACCCAATGATCTGGTCCTCATGGCACTGATTGGGTTTGTCTATATTACTTTGTCCACCAAAAAGATATGGCTTGGCTTCTATTCTCCCTAAGATCAGTCATCTCTCTGTATATCCTCTGGATTTCTTTATGTGTATGGTTTAACGAACGTGCCTTGAGCCCTTCTGACTGAGCTCATTCAACCCAGTATGATAATCATCCTCTTTCGTTGATAACCTCGAGACCCTCATGGCCTGGCCCTTGATAATGTTCTTGAAAATGTGGGGAGGATGCATGCTGTCCCTATGGAGGAACGATGGTTTGTAACAGGTTTTCCGATGAATCTTGGTATTAATCGATCCTTCCCTTTTAAATAGAGTTACATCCAAGAAATCAATGCTTGTAACATCATAGTTCATAGTAAACTTCAAGAAGGAACTACTAGAGTTCAGCTCCTGGTGGAAAGCCCGTAGCTGCTCAATGTTCCCTTTCCATAAAAAGATGAGGTCATCCACAAACCTTCTGTAAAATAAGATGTTTGAACATGCCGACTTATGGGAATCTTTACCCGGGACTACTACAGAAGTGGCAACAAATTAATTTGGATGCCAGTCGGGCATACATTAGACTTCTCATTGATTTCTTTCTCCCTATTGAGGAAGAATGCAAGAAGAGTATGGATAGCCTGCACCAACGCTTGAAATATGGGGATTATAGAGATAATGCGACTGAATTGTACATGCACGAGTTATTTGATCGAGTGGGTCGATACGAAGCCAACTTACTCAACAATAAGAGGAAGAAGTTGAGTAGGGATATCAAGGATTTCTCAGAGCAGCATGTCTTTGTTTGGCCACGCACGCTACCTGAAGGTAGGAATGACCAGGAAACAAATAGACCTGGTAACATACAGAATAAGTCTACGTATACCAGAGGTACTCCTGGCACCTATAGGCCGATGAATAGACATGGTTATAGTTCATCTAGTGTCAATACATCTAATATTGGCAATGTTATTAACCCTGGTCATAGTAATGACGGCGTTGGTCAAAATGAACATGTTGTCTCTACTAAAACAGTACCTTTACCTAATCTCAATTCAGCTATGGCTATTTCTGCTGAAGAGGATCATTCAGCGGTTGTGCTGGATGATATGCAATCACCCATCGAGGATGGTCACTTCCAGTTTATACCACCTCCATGTGGCAGTATTACGACGGATATTGCACCAATACGAACCATAATGAAGTACCAATCAATACTTCCTTAGCAGGACAGTCAGAAGGAAAATACAGCTCGATAGGGTGGAATTACATAACCCTACCGGAGGTCCTTTTCCTATTCGGATTAAATCGCGAAAAAGATCAAGTAGAGAGCCAGACAATCTTCGGGGGGCCAAAAAGAAGGATTTACCCCCTCTGTTGAACACACAACAGACCCTTCAGAATTTCTGGGGTCAAACTGTCTGATTTATAACATCTCTAGCCACGTGCTATCAGACGCAGAAATTGAAGTTTTGGAGAAGGGTATGTCATTCATACCCACCTCCCATATAGATCCCAGTCAATCTATTCTAGCCTTACGATCCTTTGCAAGGAATGTTGGGTTGAAGTTATTGTATTACGATTGTAATAAGAACGAACCCACAGGGTTTAAAAGAAGAAGTGTATTTATGCCACCGCTTAACTCTAATTTGGGATATATTTGTGAAAGCTGTAGAAAAGGATATTTATGGAATGTGCTAGACGCGACGAGTCTATTTTGACTGAAAATCTAACTAGGATACAGGTAGAAGCTAATTAAGCAGCCTCAAAAATAACTACAATATAACAGTATCAGTCCGGGTCATAACAAAGGAGGCTCTGTGGTGGTTTTGGACTCATCTTATTATGAAACAGAATAATGTTGAATATGCTGAGTGATGCAGCATATGAGCAAAGTTCCTGTAGATATAGTTGGTAATATGCAATCGAGAATTAGTAGGACTTTATTAGATTGCAAGGCCATGGGGCATAATTTGAATGAGGACCTCTATCTCTTCCTAATCGCTGATCACCCAGTTATCCCTACCATCTCGGCTTCACTTAAAATCCATAAGAATCTTCTTAGACCCCTTTAGACCCATAGTGGCAGGGGCTGGATGGCTCACTGAGCCACTTTCAATGTTCTTGGATCATGAATTGAAGGAACCCATACAGAAATCAGCCCATATTCTTCAGGATACTGAGCATCTACTCAGAGAGCTACATAGGTTAGTTTGTACCTTTGACAAGGAGAGGATTGACTCCATAGTCTTTGTGACTATGGACGTAACTTCATTGTTTACATGTATCCCTAATGATGAGGGTCTTCGAATGCTACATCTGTATCTCAAGAGTCATTCTGAATTTAATGAGGACAGGATTGAGTTCCTATTGTTACTCATGGAAACAGTCCTGGAAAACAATATCTTTCTGTATAAACGAACATGTTACAAGCAGGTAAAAGGGGTCGCCATGGGCACTAGCTGTGCTAACAGCTATGCCAATTTGGTCATGGCGACCTTTGAAGAAGCCTATGTTATAAAAAATTCAAACATCTTATTTTACAGAAGGTTTGTGGATGACCTCATCTTTTTATGGAAAGGGAACATTGAGCAGCTACGGGCTTTCCACCAGGAGCTGAACTCTAGTAGTTCCTTCTTGAAGTTTACTATGAACTATGATGTTACAAGCATTGATTTCTTGGATGTAACTCTATTTAAAAGGGAAGGATCGATTAATACCACTTGAGATTCATCGGAAAACCCCGCTATAAAACCATCGCCTCCATAGGGACAGCATGCATCCTCCCCACATTTTCAAGAACATTATCAAGGGCCAGGCCATGAGGGTCTCGAGACTATCAACGAGAGAGGATGACTATCAAACTGGGTTGAATGAACTCAGTGAAGGGCTCAAGACACGTCTGTATACACATAAAGAAATCCAGAAGGTGTATAGAGAGATGACTGATCTCAGGCAGAATAGAGCCAAGCCATATTTATTTGGTGGACATAGCAATATAGACCAACCCAAACAGTGCCATGAGGACAGATCATTGGGTTTTGTTGTACCCTATGGGCAAGGTACACATCAACTCCAATCTATAATTCTGAAAAATTGGAATATACTCACTGCAGAGAGCAACATCAATGAGGATAGTAGGATCCAATTCAATTTTGTCTCAGTAACATGCTAAATCTTAAGAGACTGCTGTGTGGTACTTCAGGAGTATTACCATCCATGAGAGAACAGGTTTTGAGAAAACCAGTAAATGCGGGAAGTGCCAACAATGTAGATTCATAGATGAATCCCATTACTACAGACATCCGGTTTCTGGCCACCTTTGGACCATTAACTGCAGCAGTGACTGCAACACTAGGAATATTGTTTACGTAGCCCATTGCGTTGTATGCTTCTCATTCTATGTGGGCAAGACTAATAGAACTCTTCGAGAAAGGATACGTGACCACCGTTATTGTTTGATCAGAAAGCAAGAGTACAGTGCCTTAGCAAAGCACACACTTAGAGAAGGCCCCATGCACACTTTTCTATTTCAAGTTTTCCAAGTAGTGGAACCTAGTTTGAGGCTAGGTGATATAACTAATCTTACTGAGCAAGCTGAGTTAAGATGGATGTGCAGGCTAGCTTAAGATAGGGAGAAGGGCCTAAATGAGGTGTTGTCAATAAAACCCCACTTGAAAGGAAGACCATTGAGATAATATCCAGGTCCACCTATACTATAATGATCTTCTGCCAATATTATTCCATTGGCAGGATTACCTGAAGTACAGATAATCTGTATTGAGATGATCATTTGGTTGGAAGAATGGTTCCCATGCTTAGTATGTGCATTATTTGAACATGCATATGTATTCCACATTTGGCCACTGTTACTCTGTAGTGTTTATGTGCTCTTGTTGCCAGAATCTGTATCTGCCCTTCTCAGCATTAATCTTAGTTCATTTCATAGTCAGGCCCTTCATATTTATAGGGGATATTTTCATGCATACACGTTATTGGATGTATACATAGATGTAATTGAATTTTTGTTAACCC
>NW_025055124.1:0-8234 GCF_019279795.1 Protopterus annectens
CCCATGGGATCTTTCCTTGGTGCTGGAGTCTTTGACCCTTCCTCCGTTTTAACCTGCTGCAACATGTGAAGTCACATATATAAAATCAGCTCTTTTTGGTTGCTATCCTCTGCCAGTAGTTTTTGAGTTACCGGCTCTTATGCGACACTGTATATAGTTTTCACCCAAGGGATGATTTCTCTTCGGAAAAAAATCCTTCCTACGACTCCCAAAATTGGCTTCAAAATTAACTAAACCAGCTAAACCAGTATACCGGTTCAAGTTTTCTTCCCCAATTTTCCTAGCAAGGAGATGAGTATAACTGCGACACTTGCCTGGATTTGCATGAGCAGCTGCTTTTCCACCTCAGCCAGAACTGAAGAATTTTAATCAGACCAACTTTTTCTGGAATTTCTTCTCGGCTCCAAGGAGGAGAAGGCCATATCAAAAGTCACCATCTGTTGGATTGATGTTCTTCTTCATCTCACATTGCTGCAGTCATTCTTGCTTGGTGATCCGCTGTCCCAGGTGGCCCGGAATATATATCAAATCTCATTGGCGTACGGTCCAAGGCATTTGACGTGACATCGAGCGTCGCTGCGGGTACAGGCGCGCGACCGGCGATCACTATCTCAGTCTTTGCGCGTGGTCGATGCAGAAGCAGTCGTACCGTGCCATTGGCGTTCTGATTTCGGTGGAACCAGACGAAGTCAGGTTGATTCCATTAAGCCCGTTGGGAATATTTTGGTTTTCTTGCCTCAGTGGTTTTACGGATGTCGAAAAAAGTATGAATAACTGTATTTCTTGTGAAACAGATTTTACGCCGGGATTACCATAATTTGTGTATACCTTGTTTGGGGCCTGAGCTTTGTTGGGTGCTACTTTTGTGCTAGGTTGTCAGCACTATAAAGCGGGTTGGATTGCTTCTGGTTTGGTCTTTGGAATGATTGCAATACAAAATGCCGTCGGATGCTCCGGCGCCGCTTCACTAAAAAGCGCGAGACAGAGCAGTTAAACCTGATTAGAAATTAGTCCGAACCGGGCCGGTTCTTTAGAAGCGTCAGTGGAACCCGGTACTTGCTGGTTCCGGCGGAGGACCTCTCTGGGTCCCAGGGAGAACCTGATTTTGGGATGTAACAGCTTGCCTCCCAGGGCATGTCAGCAGGCTGAGGCTTCTCCGGATAACTGTATACCCTCCCTTCCTAAAGAGATTGGGCCCTCTCTTTTCCAGCCAGGAGGCTTCTCCTAGAGTGGGTCTAGTTTAGCTTCTGTAAGGTGTCACTCCTAGTTCTAACTTCAGGTGCTGTGCCCAGAAGCACATGCTTAAAATGTAGCAGAGAAGATTTAATTGCTAATTTGGGCTCATGCCCCTCCTGAAAGGCCTGGGATTGAACCAGTGTTGGGGATTGAAGACGGGTTTGGTGTGTCTGGTCTCCGGCTGAAGACTTTGAGTATGCTCATTGATTCTGATTCTGATGTGTGGATGGAGACTGCTCCTTCTGGCACCTCCTCCAGGGATTTTTCTTTTTCAGAGACCCTTCACTCCTGAGGCATTTTTAAATGGGAAGGTCAGGACTTCTCTGATTCCAGGAAAAACTAGGAATTTTTATTTTTACTAACATAGGCCTTTATTCCTTTACCCTGTATACTAGTCTGGTGGATGATGTGTTTGCAGGGCTTCTCTAAATCCACAATTTGCCTCCTGCTCTGTTAAACTGATAGATATTACAAAGATTTGCCTGAAGCTCCATAAGTATCTTTTCCCAAGAGTCTAAGGCAGACCCTGGAAACTGTGTGGGGGCCTAAAGGGTGTATAAGGCTTCTGTTGTCAGAATCCGGTTCCTGCAGATAAAGAGGCCGGGGCCTTGGATAGATAGAGGTGAAAGTTTATACTTCCTTCCCTCTAGCCATGAGCTTCAGATACCAGTTTCACATGTTGAAATATCAAAAATTGCTCTTTCACAGATTTAAAATCTAAGGTGGATATCTGGCGGAAGGTATTGATTATTTAAAAGTTACCAAGATTTGGTGCATGTTCTGAACAGGTGGGTAGCTCTTTACAATGTGGTTTTGATGCTGCTGCAGGCCTCGTCTGGGTGGCCACCCACTGGAGTCAGTTCTTCCATAGGCATGCCCTGGCTCAAGGGATCAAAATTTATCCCAGTCATATTTAAAACTAGGATTTTTGGATGCCCTTGCAATCCCATTGTCTGTTGGCTTTCTCCTGTTGGGGCAGTTTTAAAAGAAATGAAGACAAGGCTAAGTCTATACGAGCTATTAAAGATTTTTGCAGGTCCAGCCTCAAAGTTTATTAGAAATTAGCGCCTTTACTAAGGGTGGGCCGTATCCTTCTTATGATTCCCAGTCTAGCAGGTAGATCTAGGCGTGGCAGGGGCAGGAGGTCAGAGGCCACTCAGCAGACCTGGGCAAGGGAGTTCTCCTGCACAGTCTTTGAGTGAGGCAGCAGGGTCAGTCACTTTAGTAAGCAAACAATGACCTACCTTTTTTTTTTTTTTTTTTTTCAGCTGCAAGTGCTTCGTAGCAGCACCTTTAGGAGGAAGGTTGCTTTCAAAAGAAATTGGGTTTGATTACCCCAGCCAGATGGGTATTGGATATCATACATCCCATTACAGGTTTGCCCACTTACCTTGCCTCTTTCAAGGCATGCCAGACATTCCTCTCAACAAGGGCGAGGCTCACAAGCAAATTTTCTGTTACTTCAAATAGGGCCATACAGCCAGTTCCCTGCCTTATAACAGAAAGGGGCCTAGGATTTTATTCTGTATTCCTTGGCTTGCAAAAGGGGAACCGTGGAGACCAATTTTGGATTTATCTGCTTATAAGCACTTATCTGGACATTCCCAAGTTCAATATTATGGCCATTTGTGCTTTACACCTCTGCTGGGCAGGATCATGGATGGTAACTTTGGATCTCAAAGAACACCTTCATGTTCCTATCCGGCTAAATTGCAGAAAGTATCACGTTTTCTGACTGGGACTTCTCACTATGGACCTGCATTGCCCTTTGGCTTCCTCTATGCCTTCCCAAGAGTGACTACGAAGAGTTCTGGCTCAGTGATATTGGCTTTCTTTCAGGCTGAAAGAATGCAAATCTATCTTGTGGATGATTGCACAGTTCTGGCTCAGAAAGGGACAAGCTAACCGTCATTTTGGAATATGTATTAACCCAGTGCCTAAGATGCATAGGATTATTCTGTGAAACCCCGAAATAAAGTCCAGTCTAGTACCCTCTCAAGAACATGTGCTTTCTGGGTGTAGAGACTGAACCAACAGCACATCCCAGATGGCCTTTCTAACCCGGACAAACAAAAAGAATCTTTCAATTTACTTCCATCATCTATCTCTTTCCAGTCGGGCTGGTTCTGCAAGGACAGTCCTTCTAGGCCTAAGGTTCATGGCATCTTGTATTCTGGTGGCTTCCCCAATGTAAACTACGCATATGAGGAAGCTTCAATGGTATCTCAAATATGTATGGACACATACCTTGCCAGGATCTGGACACTGTCAAATTCCAAATAATACCTTGCCCATTCAAAAGGAATTTTTGTGGTGGAAGCTCAGGAATGTCACCTAAACAAAGGAGGACTCTCTGTGACCCGGCCAGAGGCGAGGATCAAATTTTAACGCGACAGATGCACCTCGGACAATAGAAGCTTGGGGAGACTCATCTAAATGGAAAGCGGATACACAAGAATGAAGTGGCCACACCATCAGACTACAGCATCTAACATATCAACTTGAAGGAGGATGTTAGCAGTCAGATTGCATTGAATAGCTTTAAGGAGTTATGGTTCAGGGCGGGTCTGTGAACTAACTGGCATGTAGTACATCAACAACAGGGCATTTAATCCTCTGCTCTGGGCAAGCAATAGTTCTAGCAGGAGACTGCTCTCGTTTACTGGGAGTCTTCAGGCAGGTTTCTGCAGAACAGAACTCCTCGCTTCAGATTTGTTACTTAGAACAAATCATGGATCACAGTGGAAACTGGATCTTCATGCTGTTTCAGAAATTGACCAGTGTCCTGGGGACTTCAGGGCATAGATCTGTTAAACTTCTCCACTAAACCATCAGCTGCCAGAAGTTTTTTGCACAAGGGTTTCATCCCACAGCTTGGAAAGTGGATGCTCTTTCTTTCAGTTGGAAAAAATGCCATGTATGCTGCCTCCTCCTCAGTGCTTTTAAAGAAGGTCCAGACAGGACGAAGCCAAGGATGGAATTTTGATAGCTCCAGATTGGCCTCGGCTCCAGCACTGGTACCATTACTGAAAAGAGTGTCTGGTCACGGAAGCTCCACTTACTTTGATTTCCCCTGTTGTCCCAGGAGGATTGTGATCATTTTACTCATCTTCTGACTTGCTCCTTACTGGCCTGGCATATTCTGTTTTGAACCATAGGGGTCTCAACTACAAGCAATTTTAGATTATGATTTTGGAAGCTAGAAGCTAGTAAGGAAAGTATGCGCTTAGATAAATGGAAGAGATTCTTGTTTTGGAGTGCAGCTAAAATTTGGATGTTACTGAGCCTAATTTAAAGTTTGGCTCTTCAATATCTTACTGAGTTATTAGACAAAGGTTTGTCTTTCTCTTCTAACCACGGAATTCTTCTGCAGCAATTTCCAGCTCCCTACTACATTTTGACCCTGTTGTTTCTCATCCTTTATTTCAAGCAATTTTAGAGGCAGGTATAAGACCCCCACGAAGGGGCTCTCTCTTGGGATTAATTTTAGTACAGGAGAAACTCACTCTACAACCTTTTGAGCCTGCAGCTACTACTGAGTTAAAATATTTGTCATGGAGCTGCTTTTGTTGGCCATTACTGCCTCTACTGCAAGAAGGGTTTCTGAATTACAGGCTGCACTGCTAGCAGTTGAGCCTTTCTGGGTACTGCCGCAGGATGAGGTATCTTTCACATTTTATTAACTTCTTGCCTAAAAGTGGTTTCTGGTGCTGGCTTCAAACCAGACTATTCATTTGCCACTTTTTTATGCAAATCCCCAAAATAAAGGGAAAGATTTTGCACACTTTAGATGTACTACACAGGCAGTTGCGATATTATTTGGACAAGAACTAAAAGGGTTCAGACAATCTCAGCAGTTATTAGTTTCTTTTGCTTTTGTTACTCTCAGGGCAAGCCGTGTCAAAACAAACTATTTCTAAGTGGTTAGTTTTGCATTGCTTTATTATTCCCATCATGGCAAAGATTCCAGCTGGGATTGGCCTCATTCCTGGGGCTATTGCCACTTCAACAGCTTTTTGAGGGGGTGGCAACTAAGGATATTTTGGGCAGCCACTTGGGTTCGGTACTTCTCTAGACATTACAGCTTCGGCTTATACTCTAAATCTAGGGCTGGGTTTTGCCACTGCCAGCTGTTTTGGGGCATTTTGGCAGCTCCTGTGATATAGTTTAGCCAGCCTCACCCTCTGCTTTGGGACTTCCTGCAAGTGTGGGACTGCAGCAATGTGAGATGAAGAACGCCAAAGTACAGTTTTGACACCTACCATAAATGTAGATGTTCGAAGATCACATTACTGCTACAGTCTCCTCCTCCTTCCCTCTGTAGTTTGAGGTGGTTGTGGGTTGGGTTAACCATCTGAGGTATATTGTGTGCTCTGTATATATTGTATATAGTACCCGCTGTGTTTTTGATGTTAGGCTGGTTGGTTGGCTTTAGCTGTTGTCTATGATTTTGACCTTTCTTTTTAGGGTCTTCTGACATCTGGGGCAGGAGGCAGGGATATGGCGTCGGTCTGCTCACTTTGTACCTGATTCAGTATGTGATCAAATGGCCTTGACCGCGTCAGCCTTGCCTACTCTGATATTATGAGGGCGAAGCCGTGGGACAGCCCGGACTACCAAAGTCTTGAGACTGCAGCAATGCAGATCTTGAACGCACTTCATTTGTACTGGGCTAAAACTAACACTTTTCCTGCGCCGGGTCAGATTTATCAGCTTAACCACAAAAATCTTCCTGAACCTCTTAAGCTCACTCCACTAGTTCTGTAGCTACTTCCTCTCTGCTTTCTAGGCTGGGACACAGTGGATGACATTTGTACTCTTGACCGCTGATACATCCCACCTTACCTTTGTGACACTATAAGTTGCCTACACACAGGCACCAGATCCTTCCTATGAGCTTCTGGTCTAAGAACTTCTCTCTCTCCCGTCATTTTGCACACTGGCTTTACAGATCCCCTTTACAGCCTCTTCGGGTTTCCTTTATTCCGCCTAGCCTTGCATCACACACAGTAGGTCAGCTTCAGTCACTCATTTTACTTTACATCCACTGAGGTGTTGTGCACTTTGCAGTAACTAGCCATATTCCTAACATCACTTTTTTTTTTTTTATACTTAAGCACACTAAGTCTCTGCCTTTATCATTTCGCAGCTGCCCACTCCCCAGGAACTGCAATATTCCTAAATAAAAACCACTGTGTTACAGTCTATGGTTTCCTCCTACAGTTATTTCAAGTCAAAAGTGCCACTGCCGATGGGATACCACCAGAAAATCTGCCGTGACTGGATCTTCTGATTCTTATGTATTGGTCCTTTAATTTGTTATTTTTTAAACATTGTGACTGAATGTTTTGCAATTCTTTTTATAGAAAATTTGATAGCTCTTCTAGTTATTTTTTAAACATTGTGTTTTCAATGACTGCCATACACTCTACTGAGACTCCCCCACCCCAGGCAACTATAGCTTTTTCTCGTCATAGTTGGCACAACCTATCCAATACTTGCTGTATATTTGTCCCAAATAAATCTACTCTTCCTCCCAACTGGGATTCCTGTAAATAAGGCTGGTACATTTACGCCCTGGTTTGTCCCCAAATGGTTTGCCTTCCTTTGTTGATTGAACTACCGAAGCCATAAAGTAGTGTGTCTGCAACTATCTGTTACACTCCTACCTTTCTGGCTCTACCTCTTCATTAACCACTTACCTTATAGCTTCAAGTTTTACTTCTCCTTACTGATTAATTTTCTTTGCTCTTCTGAGAGGGCCCTTCCGCTCTATTAGCCCTGAATTCGCTCAGACTTACTCATAGCTTCCCTCTACTTTCGCTCAAGACTTGCTCTGCTTCTCTACTATCTCCTTTTTCCACATGGCTCTGAATCACCTAGACTTGCCAAACACTATTACTCCCTAGCTTCACACAATAGCTATCATCACCACACACGGCCGTATTCAGCACCTCCATTAACCAATGCACTATTGCAACATTCCTCTCCCTCCCCTCACACAACCAACATTTACAGCTGCCTTTAATGCTCTAATCCTATCACTTTCACACAACACCCCTCTGTCCATACACTTAGGTTTATGGGTGAGTGCCCACTAGGCTGTCGCCCCAAGACCCTCAAAAGCCTAACCAACCACCAGCTTCGCCACACACAAAGAAAGTTATTTTCCTGTGCCATAACCGTTGCAGAGACACAAGTGATCTAGGGGTGCCTTCCTATTTACATCCACTTATCAAATTTATCTTTGAAGAGTGCTAATAAAACTTTGCTTGACATAGATGGGTAGCCTGTTCCAGTATAGAGTCTCTGGGACAGGAATCTACTCTCAGCATGTCCTGATTATTGTGTGACAGGGTTTGGGTCCCGGTGGCTCCTGAGGGATTGGGATTTTAGGTGTAGCACATCAACAGCTCCAGGGTTTGACACTAGCTTTATATGTTAGGCAGGAGATCTCACCTCTAGTGGCGATTTACCCTGCTTTCTACGGAGTAAAGCTTCGAGGAGTTTTTGAGGCTGTCCATGTAGGGCATTAGTATGAGGTCAGTAATCCTCTTTGTAAGAGTACTTCCTGGCACCGGCACACTGCAGTGTCTTGAGGTACATTTGCAAGGGGTGTTGTACTCTGCATAATGGTTCTTGAGTGTCGGTAGAGACAATGACCTCTTATTTTTTCTTGGATGAGGAACCCTTGATGAGGTGTGCCGTAGAAAGGACCTCCTGACTACTGTGTGATGTGATATCAAAGGAGACTACTGTCTATAGATTGAGTTCTCTTATCACGCGGCCGATGTTAGTAATTGCCACTTATGCTTAAGTTCATGGGTACAGAGCTTTTTACCAAAGGAGATGACACTACACTTTTGGCCGACTTGAGGCCACATGGCTGTGTGACCAGGCATCTGTCTTAGCAAGGCCCTTCTGGGATGTCCACATCTGTTTAGGGACTTGACTATGGCTCCTAGTTTGCAGGGTTCATTTTGCAAACTACCCGGGGA
>NW_025055125.1:0-9392 GCF_019279795.1 Protopterus annectens
AAGTTTTTTTTATTTAGTGGGCACACCTCTTTCCATGATATCTGTCGACATCTGTCATGCATAACTCTGACCTCCAATGAACTGCATTTCTTTCACCATTTCCCCTGTGATGTCCACCTATCTCCCTACTCTGTTCCTCCCCCTTCACCCTGTAACTCTTACACTACTCAGACTGTGCTCATTTGCTATGTGTAGCAGTGGAATTCAGTATCCTAACACTCAATTTTGCATCAGATTGCCTACTAATGCTTAGTTACATCTCTTAGACTCAGCTTCCCCCCTTAGCAACCACTACACGGTGGCCATGTTGGTTTTGGTCTGCTGGTCCTGCATTGACATGCCATGTATTGCATAAAACCCACATTTTATTGGGTTTACAATACCTTCATTTTTATATTATGCAGTTGCAGCCCATTTCTTGTGAGGGCTGCGCTGGAGTTTAAAACACATCGGCGAATCGCCCGAAAAGAAAAATATTTTTTTTAAGATATTTGCATCAGGTTACCTTGCCAATGGCCACATATTTGGCCACTGGCATGCTGCCTGACACATATGCTCCCTTTATTTGGAGCTGTCATGGCTCCATTAGCTGATTTTGCAGAAAGCGTACTCAGTTGTCAACTGAGTACATTTCTGCAGCTAAAACGGCTCTTACACGGGCTGTTCTGGGCTTTCTGGATCACTAATCATCCTCATTTGCATGCTATTCGGATGCAAGTAAGGTGATTAGCTTATCCATGCCCACTCCGTGTAAGAGCCATTGTAGCTTGTCTCTTACACGGACTTTGGGCTGTTCCTGGATTGCGAAGGCTGCATGGAGTCTTACACTACTCTTAGACTCCGTGCAAGCCTTCGTGAATCCGGCCCATTGAGTTGTATATCTACTGCTACATTTCTGCATTCAATCAATTCAGAATTAATGGCATCTACTCTGCAAAAAGGTGTTTCTGCTTCAACACAAAAAATATTGTGCAGAATATATACAAAGCTGTTCGTGTTTTTAGGTACCTCTTAACTGTACAGATTTTCACAGAATGTCCAGATTTTTGGCTCATATTTTTGGCCCATTCCTCATAAAATGTGTGGTTTTCTGGCAAATCACTTGGACGATCTGAGTATTGAAGTCACTAAATAATGACATACATTTCACTTTCAGACTTCAAATACTTCAGAAAATGATTGTTAAAACAAACCCTGTTACTCTAGCAAATTTCTAAGTTTATAATAGCACTATATAAAATATGTCCCTATTTTTGGGCCTTTACCCCCCCATTTTGTCAGGCTTTGTCCAGATTTCTTGCACTAAGAGGTTGAGAGGTATGCGTGTGATGAGTTTCCACACAACAATTACAAATCTGAGCTAGATAGGAATAGTGCTTCCAGAGAGCAAACATAGCAATGAGACATATTTGAAGCCATCAAGGAGTGTCTCATTTTTGTAAGAAATGCTATACAGTATGTATTCATTCTTGTATTATTTGTTTGTTTGCTTATTAGCCAGATAGGTAAACAGGTCTAAACAGGACCTTTCCATCCACCACATAGTCAAAAGGAGGATAGTGTGCAAAATGACACACAAATATGCTGAGAACAAAAAAAATTAACAATGGAAACATTCTTATACAATTCCACAAAACATGATTTAAATGCCATTAAAATATTAAACAGCACAAGAAATGTATAGCATAGTATAACATAACATAAAAACTGACAACAAAATATAGGCAACAGTCAGAGTCAAAAAACACATATGTAATAGCATATCAGGATATTGGGTTATGGTACATTCTGTCAAGTCCAACACAATCAACAGACCATTCCACTGACATGTATTTACTAAAAAGTAATTTTGCCTCCTTCGCTGAGGAGACGTACAAGTACACTATATGTCACATGCAGGGATCTTTGTCATCTGTACCTCCTGTTTGAATATAACATTTATTTATTTATTTATTTATTTTATTTATTTTACATTTGTTGACCGGGCTGGTCTAGCTGGATATATTTCCATTTTCAGTAGAGGCCCGAGGAGAAAAGCTCCAAACAGTAAAAACATGAAATACAAACAATGAAGGAATGATAATTGTTACATAGTACATAAACATAGTAGAAATAAAGTATGCACCTTTTTTTTTTTTTTTTCCTACTGTTGTCATACGACCTCAGACAAAGTTTGCAGATTTTACTAGAATGTTCCATCACTCAATCAGAACTCACAAGATGACATATAACAATGGAGTGGGACACACTGATAGTATTAAATAAAGGCAATGAATGTAAAAGTACCTAAGGAGGACATGCAGATGGGAGCAAGGGCTAAAACAACAGATTCCTGCAGTAGAAATCACTGATACAGCTACTGTGCAAGAGAAGGTGGGACAATTCAAAATGCCAACAACACCATTGAATTAAAGCTAAAACACAAGAGATCCAGACACTGCTCTGACCCATTAGAAAAGGAATAAGTAGAAAGAATAGGGATGTAGAAGTGTTACCTTAGCTACTGCAGTCACATTTCCACCATTTTAAAGGTACTCATTCCTTGAATTATTGTTTAGAGAAATTTCTGACCTTGAAGGAGGCAATGTCATATGGGTAATTCACGGTCGAAGAAAGCTGTTTCCATCAGCTTTACTTGCGCCCTAAGAGAGAGTGAAGATGCTCCAAATCACAGGATACAGGTAGAGTGGCAGGTAGAAATGGCGACCTCTGTATCAGCTGTCAAAGTGAAAACTACACCTCCTTGACATTGTCCTCACAAATATGGGGGATTATGCTCCATTCCTTATGTAACATCCTCAATCAGCAGGTCCAGCCACAAAACACTCTCCTTCAAACTGAAACCAGATTCCAACATCTCCACTGTCTATGCAACTGTCAGAAATTTCTGCATGGCAGACTTCTTACTTGTAGGAGTACGAAGCTAGAAATCTGACAAGCTTCAACTCCCCCTCCCAAGCCAGAAAACTCTACTGCTTACATGGAAACATACACCACTAACATATATCAACATGAAAACAGCTGCAGAGAAGCAGCTGTACCCCATAGAAACAATTGCAGAGTGAACCCTAAAATAAAATGTCCCTGGTGCAGCCATAATAAGTTGCACAGCAAAAGGAAGAAAATGGTAGCCAAAAATCAAAAAAATAAGTGCACCTCCCAAATCCATTCACTAAATTAAATAAGCAGCTCAGGAGTCTAATTAAAACCACTAAGGCCAGATTTGAACAAAAATAACCACTCAGGCCAAGGACAACCACAAGGCTTTCTTTAGCTTTGTCCATAATCTGAAAAGTGCTACAAAGCAGAGCACAGAGCTTACTGTGAACACCACCACCTATACTGAAGGTGAAGCTATAGCACCCCTGCTGGCTAATTTTAGCTCCAACTTCACCTCTGCCATCCCCAAATATCTCACAAGAAATACCAAAAATTAGTACACCCCAACTATCACAAAGAAACAGGTCCTAAAAGCTCTCAAAAAAGCCAAAAATAGTGCATTTATAGGACCTGACAATATCCCTGTTTGTATTCTGAATAGCGTAAAATATTACTTATCCATGCCTGTAACAACACTGCTCAACCTTACAATTCAAACTGGCTTCAAAAATAGATGATAGCAGCACTCATATCCCCTATACAAATGAGGGCCATCCACTGACCTGGGTAACTATCAACCTATATGTCTGACCAGCCTCATATGTAAAACCATGGAAAGACTTTTCATGGAAAGAAATAGGAAACCTCCAGGCACTGGACTCATTCCATTTGGTTTCGTCAAGACAAGTCATACTTACTTAACCTCATGGACTTTTTCAAAAAAGTCATCAGAGCAATATGTGAAACAAGACAGTACACACCACCTACCTAGACCTGGCCAAGCCTTTGACCCATAATCACTTGGACATTGCAGAAAAGCTTACTAAATTGGGAATAAGCCCCTATGTCACCCATTGGATTGCAAACAGATAGGACACAGGAATCCAATATAGGAGAATCTTCCTCCATAAAATGAAGACCATTTCCTAGTGGAGTCCCACAGGGCTTGGTACTGGAATCACTCCTGTTTGGCATCGACTTCTTAGAAGTCCAAGCAAATGTCAAAGGTCTTTGGTTGACCATGTTTGTGGATAACTGTAAGTGGGAGTAGTCACTGAATCCCCAAAAGACTCCAGGAGATTTTGTCACCAAACAATTAACTGTTGCCAGAGTCATGGCTAAATGTCAAAAATTATTGTATCCTTTGAGAAACACTACCACATTGACAATACACTCCTAAGAGTCAACCCAGTAGTTAGAGATTTGGGAACACACAAAGACAGCAACCTAGCATTCGAACAATATATGTCTGCTTTTGTGAGGAAGTCCTTCTGTATTGACCAGCCTATAAGCAAAGGCATAGCATCTTGGTCCAGAGCAGATTATTTATTTATTTTTATTTATTTGTTTATATGTCTTTACTGGGAAATTCCAACTGGGCACAGTCCTTTTTCAGTGGAGGCCCAGGGTGAAAAGCTCCACAGAACAATAAATGAGCAGCAGAGTGCATGAAGAACAACTGAATATACATACAACAGAAAATAATACATACTGCAGCAAACATTAGCTATACATACAATATGAGACATAGTAATGAACAGATATACCAAATATCTAGCTAGGAATAAAGGTAGGATGCATATACAGATAGTACTAAGCTCAAACAGATACTGTTCTAAACTCATATACCTAAATCTTGTATACAAATATTGCACTAAACTCAAGCAGATATAAAGCATAAGCTCCACACGAAGGTGGAACAAGCTAGAAGGGCTAATGGGATGGAAGGGGAAGATAGAGGAGTAAGAGAGGAGACTGAGTGAGTAGTACACGTGGTAGTGAGAGGAAGCTAGGGGTAAGTCAGTATACGTGGTAGTGAGAGGAAGCTGGGTGTAAGTCAATATACGTGGTAGTGAGAGGAAGCTAGGTGTAAGTCAGTATACGTGGTAGTGAGAGGAAGCTGGGTGTAAGTCAGTTGGATATGTATTTGGAGTTGAGATGAAGTGAGGTAGTAAAGCATGTTATAACAGGTCTGAGAGATTGAGTGAGGAGGGAAGGGGAGTGTAAAGGGTGAGCCAGAGCCTACAGAGGTAGGAATGCAATGATCAGACAGTGTGAGGCAAGGTGACTAAGTGACAGGAGAGGAAGGCAGGTAAAAGGAGGGCTACTAGTCAGGACTGGTGCATGGGCATAACCAGAGACTTTTTAAGTGAGTTTTTAGTGCAATCTTAAAGTGGTTGCAAGAAGATAGTGTGGTTATGGGGGGGGGGGTTGTTCCATAATCTGGATATGATGCAAGAGAATAGTGCTTCTCCTGCTGAGTTCTTGCATTTGGTGAGTAGAAGTAGATTTTTGCTGCTGGAGCTTAGTGGTCTAGTGGAGCAGTAGGGCTGGAGAAGGTTTTGAAGGGATGAGACTATAAGTGGATGGTTTACTAACTTGTGGGCAAGGGAGAGTTGATTCAGGTGAAGAAGTTGAGAGAGTTTAAGACAGTCAAGTTCTCTAAGTGAGATACAGTGGTGGCTGCGATAAGATGCACCAGTGGCAAACTTAGCAATTTTATTGTAGCAAGCCTTGAGCTTGTTTAGGTCTGTTTGTCTAAGGTAGGTAAGTGTAGGAGAGGCGCAGAGTAAAGTGGATATTAGGTGGGAATTGGCAGCAGAAATTCTGGCTGTCTTGGTGAGGAATTGCATGTTTCTGTACAATGCACCTAGTTTTTTGTGAAGCTTTTTTATGGTAAGAGAAATGTGAATGTCAAATATGAGATTATTATCAATCTCAACACCAAGTAGTTTGATGTGTTCTGTTGGGGTGATGACAGTATTGTCTTTGGCTAGAATATTAAGGTGGGGGATAATTGGGTTAGATTTAGTGGGTTGGAAGATAAGGAGTTTATTCTTGCTCAGGATGGGCATTAGATAGGCAGTTTTCTACAGATGAAAAGGCTTCCTGTGTGATCTTGTGAAGTTCAGGTATAGTTGAGGCTGAGCAGATGAGGGTGGAGTCATCTGCATACTGTATAAGAGAAGCATGCTTGGTGGCTGTGAATAGATCGTTGCTGAAGAGTAAGAATAGTAGTATAACAGGAAGTCGAGGATATAGGTCATTATGCCAGACATCTGATTGCTGGTGGCCAGTTAGGTAGCTGTGAAACCAATCAGTAGCTGATTGGGAAAAGGATAGGTTAGTGAGAAGAGAGATTAGTAGTTTGTGTGAGACCATGTCAAAAGCCTTGGAGAGATCCAGAAATAAAGCAGAGGAGAACAGGCCATTATTTTTATGATGAAGGATAGTGTTATTGAAAGAGTGCAAGGCAGTAGTAGTTATGTGGTATGGCCTGAAGCCATGCTGGGTGCTGGAGAGTAGGTTATTAGCTATGAGGTACTCTAAGACTTGACAATGGATGCATTTCTCAAGTATCTTGGAAAGTGGAGAAAGGATGACCATGGGGCAGTAATTGGAAAGTTCAGTGGAGGAGCCACCTTTACATTGGGGAATGGTGTGGGATATTTTCCACAGTGTGGGGACATAGCTTTCTGATAAGGACTGATTAATTAAGATAGAGACTGGATAAGCTAGGGCTTCTGCTGCTATTTTAGGTATTCAGAGAGGAGATTGTCAGCTGCAAGTTTTGTAGGCTTAAGTTTCAATAGAAGGTGTTTTTATATAGGAGGTAGGCACTGATGAAAAAGAAAAGACTGTGGGCAGAGTATTTAGTTTTGAAGTAGGGAGGGTGGGTAGAGGGTTGTGTTTAGTCAAAGACAGAATGATTTCAGTAAAGTTTATTGAATGAGTCAGCAATAGTGCTGTTGGAAGGGGGAGTGGAAGGTGGAGGGTGCCTACTTTACCTGGGTGGGGAATGGACTTTATTGTGGACCAGAACTGCTTAGGGTTGTGATGGGAGAAGTTTAGGGCAGACTGATAATATTGGGTTTAAATAAAACAACTAGAGCACACACAGAGGATACAGACCTACATGGTATACATGAAAGCCCTAGTACTATATTTGGTCTCTTATTAAGAGGTGATCTGTGCCTGGTCTATAAGGCTTCTTCCGAAAAAGTACTAATGGACCTACTGCACATCAACACGCCAAATGGCATCAGAAATACCTGATCCTGAGACTCCAACCTCTTATGTAACAAACAGAATGATTTGGTAGGAACACTACTCTGGACAGACTCCACTTCCACATAAAATAAAGCTAATCCCTGTCCCTATTCAAATGCAACTTAGACCTATGGATGGGAATAAGGAAATTTACCTCAGGACTGCCCCCTGTGCTACTAATGGAAAGACAGAGTGCCTAAATTCCCTATCCTGCAGCAGGGCCACCTTTCATTACTCAACAGTATGAAGCTAGAAACATTCATTCACAAATGAGAAGTATAGGAATAAAAATTGTGGTAACGTAACAGGATAACATGACTAGGCTTAAAATGGCCCTTCAGGGCACTTAGTCTCGTATTTACCTATGAACCACACAGGAAAATCAATTGTTATATAAGCCAAATGTCAAAAGTTCAGTCCACACTCACTAATCGTTGGTGTGTTTTCAACAGGATCCAGTTAGCTTCATTAAGGGTATTGCAGTGTTGACCTACTAGGCTACACTAGCATAAACCTACATGTTATATTCAGCAGGATCAAATACAGCAGAATGTTTGTATTCTAAGAGGTGCAAATAAGCGGCAATCAATTGATGAATGAGAAGCTCTCTGCCAGTAGCCTTTTGCAAATAAAATAAGAAAATTTGCATATCGGCAGTGAAAATATCTGATGCATAGTGGCATAAATAACCTACTGGAATGTATTCTAATAATTTATTATCTAGTAATATTCAGTTAAATAGCATGTATAGTTAAGCAGAGACATTAATATGCTATTTCAGCTCCCAAAAAACAGCACAGTAAAAAAGCACTGATAAAAAAACAGAACATGAAACAGAAACCAAAATGAATACAAAGTATATTGCCTACTGATATACATTTTGAATGAGACCTTAACACAGTTACCACTAATTATACTTACATCATATTTTGCCTCCAAACTCAGAGATCTTGACATTCTGTAGCTGTGAGCAATCATTACTTTGATTTTCCTCTGAGATCCTGAACATGGTGATGGAAATAAAGCAAGAACGCAAGCCTGAAATCTCAGACAGTCTATACAGAGATCCCAAAAGGCCTACAAGTTGCCTCCATAGGGGTTACATTCCTCAGGCTACCAAGAAACCTAAAGAGCATGGAGTTTTCAGTTACTAAACATAGGACCATTCACAGAAAGGCAGTTCTCAAGCTGGAAATCTTTCATGTTAGTGTGTTAGATTAATGTCCTTTTAATGGCCGTGTCTTTAGTGGACACAATGATAAACAATTTCAGGAGATCACTGGTTATAAAGTTGAAATAATAATAAAAATAGCACCACACCAAGAATCAACACCTGTAGGATACCAAAACTAACTCAAAAAGGCAGTTAAATTCAACCTTAAAACTCCAGTTGAACAGGTAGTCTGTACATGAAAAATATGATATAAATGAGGTGTACAGTTCAGTTAAACAAACCAAGTGTGTGCCTCAGTATTAGGTCTGCAATAAGCAGTAATGTGAACAAACCAAGTGTATGCTTCAGTATTAGGTCTGCAATAAGCAGTAATATAAACAAACCAAGTGTATGCTTCAGTATTAGGTCTGCAATAAGCAGTAATATAAACAAACCAAGTGTATGCTTCAGTATTAGGTCTGCAATAAGCAGTAATATAAACAAACCAAGCGTATGCTTCAGTATTAAGTCTGCAATAATCTGTAATATACACAAACCAAGCATGTGCTTCAGTATTAGGTTTGCAATAAGCAGTAATATAAACAAACCAAGCATATGCTTTAGTATTAGGTCTGCAATAAGCAGTAATATAAACAGATCAAGCATACGCTTCAGTATTAGGTCTGCAATAAGCAGTAAAATAAACAGACCAAACGCACGCTTCAGTATTAGATCTGCAATAAGCAGTAATATAAACAGACCAAATGCACGCTTCAGTATTAGATCTGCAATAAGCAGTAATATAAACAGGCCAAGCATACTCTTCAGTATTAGGTTAGGAAAAATCAGTAATATAAACAGACCAAGCGTACGCTTCAGTATTAAGTCTGCAGTAAGCAGTAATATAAACAGACCAAGTGTGTGCTTCAGCATTAGGTCTGCAATAAGTAGTAATATAAACAGACCAAGCGTACACTTCAGTATTAGGTCTGCAATAAGCAGTAATATAAACAGACCAAGGGTACACAGTTAGTCTCAAAAGTAATATAAAGCCAAGTAGCAGTATTATAAACAGCAGTACGCTCAGTAT
>NW_025055126.1:0-8748 GCF_019279795.1 Protopterus annectens
GAAGTATGTCCATTAATTCTGTTGGACATGGCTTTTTACACGTCAGACACAGATCGCCTCTATGAGTAAAGCGGTGTGTATGCAACTGAGTAGAGGCTGGAGTTTCTTTAGCCAACTGCATAGGGCATCTGTTTGAGCCCTCCCTTGATCCTCTTGGTGAGATACTTTTGGGGTCTTTTCCAGTTGCTGAAGGTGTCGGGTAAGGTACATCCCAAATGGGGCATTGTACTCTCATTACGGGCCTGATGAGTGATGAGTGAGGAATACAGTGACCTCTCTTCCAGTCTAGATAAACCCTTTCATGATAAAGTCGGCTATATAGAAGGTCTTTCTAACCACTTTGGCAACGTGATTGTCAAAGGAGAGATTGCTATCTACTTGGGTCCCCAAGTCCCTAATTACTTCTTCCATACTTAATGGATTGTCACCTATGTGGTAATTTGTGGGCACTTTGTTTTTTCCAAAGGGGATGACTATGCACTTTTTGGCATTTAGCTTTAGGCCATGGCTCTGGCACCAGTTATCCGTCTCTGTGAGACCCTTTTGGAGGATGCTTGTGTCAGCTGGAGAGTTGATTATAGCACCCAGTTTGCAGTCATCTGCGAACTTGGTCAGCCATAGTCCACCTGTGTTAGCCTGTACCTCAGAGAAATATATACCGAACAAGAGAGGTCCCAGGACTGAACCTTGTGGGACTCCACTTGTAACTGGTTTAGAGTCTGACATGGCACCTGCTATTCTGACCATGTGGGTTCTATCCCTGAGCCAGTTTGCAACGCATCTTGTGACATAGGGTTGATATTTTAAGCTGGTGAGCTTATTTATGATGCCCGAGTGGGGTATTGTGTCAAAGCCTTTATGCGAGATCCAGGTAGGCTGTGGACTACCTTCCCTTCATCTATGGCTTTGGTAACTGTTTCCAAAGAAGTTGACCATGTTCAAGAGGCAAGATCTGCCCTTTAACGGCCGAATGTCTGGGTAGGATCCAGTGTCTGGAGGTTCCCAATGTCTTTGTTTATGATTTTCATGATGATATGTTCCATAGCTTTGCAGACCAGGCTAGTCAGGCTTATAGGGTGATAGTTTCCGGGGTCTGTTGTGGCACCACCTTTGTGGAGTGGGACCACTGTTGCTGTACGCCATTCCTTGGGAACATATCCTGTAGTAAGGCTGAGATTGAACAGTGACTTTATATGAGGGAGTAGTTCTTCTTGGAACTCGTGTAAGACTCAACCTGGGACACCGTCTGATCCCAGTGATGCTGTGTTTTTTGCTTTGGAGTGGGCAGCTCTCACCTGTGCATCTGTGATCTCAGGAAGGCTACACTCTGTTGGATAGACATTGCTCTTTGGGGAAGGGGAGTTTGCACTGAACCTTTCTGCCAGGATGTTGGCAATGTCTGTGGGTTCAGTGAATTTTGTCATTTTGCACTAATCCTCAGCATATCTGGAAGTTGCCTCCCCAGGTTTCTTGACATAAACTAAAGAAGGCCTTTGTGATTATCTTTAGTGTCTTGTGCAATTTTTCTTTCCAAGCTGGCCTTGTAGAAGATTTTATGAGGGATCATAGTTTCTGCTAGTACTGATCAGTGACGCTTCTTCCTTTTTGGGATTTTGCTCTGTCATGTAGTAGCTTCCTCCTTCTGTTGTATAGCTTATTTATGGCCGGGGTCCACCAGACAGATCTCCTGCCTTTGGAGGAGTGAGTCTTGGTTTTATTTGGGATAGCATGCTCCATGCATTCTTGTAGGTGTCCATAGAATACTTTTGTAAAGGATTCTGCATTTGGGCAGTATTGTCCACTGGGTCTCGGGGCTTTGAAGGATTCCACCTCAGTTTTGAGAAGTGTGAAGTTTGCTTTTAGAAGTTCTTCACTGTGGTTTCCTTTGGCTAGGGGTGATGGAATATGGATGTCCAGTGAGATTTGTTTATGGTCTGATCTTTCCCAATGAGGGTCTACCTCTGGTGTGGAACATAGAGACCCCATGTTGGTGATGACCAGATCCAGTATGTTTTCCCCTTGTGGGAGTGGTGACCAGTTGTTCCATGCTAGCATTTGAGCTTATAAATTCTAGGAACCGTTGGGGCGAGGTGTGTTTTGGGCTTGAGTAGTTTTCCCAATCGATGTTTGGGTAGTTGAAGTCACCCAATATAATAGTGTTTGGAGAGACCTTCATATTCTCCAGTGTTCTCAGGAAAGCCAAGTGAGGTTCCTGTGTTTGGGGGGGGTGGTCTGTAGCAGGCTAGAAACTGAAAGGCAGTTTTGCCCACTGTTAGTTGCACATGGATGGTCTCCGAAGCTTCATGCGGTGCCACTAGCCTGGAGGTGTGGGTATCTTTGATAAATATGGATACTCCCCCCTCCTTTTGTGGTTAGGTCCGAGTTTTGGGGCCGGAAAGCATGGTATGAAGTATAGCCTGGTAGTGCTTGGGTGCTCTCGGGAGCCTTGAACCAGGTTTCTGTTACTGCACAGATATCGATATTCTCCATACAGAGGAGAGTCTCGAGTGTGTGCATCTTGAGGTTTAGACTTCTGGCTTTGAGCAGCATTACCCTTAGTTTTTTTTTCTTTGTGTTGTCTATGGAGGTGGGTTTGTCTTTTGAGCCTTGCCTAAAAAAGGCACTATGGGGGAGGCAAGAGCCTTTGCCAGTATTCGAAAACCCAGGAGTGACAGGTGCAACCGTCCCTAGCGAAGCAACGTGGCTTGTCGAGCATGTCATCCCAGGCTGACAGACACTGGATCCCCTTTGAATGACACCAATACTTTAGCCAATTGTTAAAATGGATAATTTTGTCTTTATACTGTGGCATCATTCTTGGTGAGGGTAAGATGCTACTCAGGGTCAGGGTCATACCGGCCTGGGCTACATGATCAAAGAGCTCCTGTACGTCTTTTTTCATGTAGTCCAGGGAGGTACGTCTCAAGTCATTCACACCAGCATGGACAATGATGGAGTCATACTTGTACTTGCTTTGGAGTGACCCGAGTGCTTGTGTTATGTGGCGGATCCTGGCACCCGACAGGCAGCTTACAGTGACCTTCTCCTTGTTCAGCCTGGTGAGTGGGACGTCAGTGTTTCTGACAATAGAGTCACCTATTACAAGTGTATTAAGTGTGTTTAGCCTTAAGGGCTGTGACTGTGTGGCACACTGACTTTGTGAGCTATGTGCTACGTAGATATTGTTTTGTGGTAGGTATTGCTTGGATGTCTGCTTTGGAGGTCTCTGCTGCTTAGGCAGATTTTTATTTAGAGCCTCCGAGTATGTTTTTGTGTGTTTATGTGTTTGGTTTGCTGATGTGATAGATCTATGTGAGACTGGATTTGTGGTGTGTGTGGTTACCTTCTCCTCCTGACAGGCTGTGCCAGTACTGAGTTGAGAGAGCTTAGCCTCCAGTTTGGCTATATAGCTGCATCTCTCAGATATATTTGAGCTTGTTGGGAGGAGGAGAGGGTGGTCTGTATACATAAGGCATTTGTAACATTGCCTCAAGATTCCCAGATTCACCAGCTGGACTGGAGAGTAAACTCGAAACTGACCTTTGGACATGCCTGAATAATATAGGGAACTACTTATTGACTGATCAGAAAGAACCAATAGGGAGCAAGTGCTCTGAAGGAGTATAAGAGAATGCAGTGCTTTAGTTTGTGTTTACCTATGAGATTACTTATACGAGCAAGTGCAGGGCTTTAGAATGAGAATAGAGTGCTTAATTTGAGATTTAGAGCAGTTCTAAGGGAAAAAGTGAAGAGTAGACTTTGTGGAGCCGGGAATAGTTTAAGCTTGTTTAAGCGGAGCTGCCCGATGCTGCTTTGTGCGCAAGACCGCGCTAAAAAGAGGGTTGCAGGGTTTTAAGAGATAGAGATCAAGGAGTTTAGAATTGACCCAAAATGGCCAATAAAACTACAGCTTCTAGGCAGTAACCACTCCTACAGGGACAGGCAGGTTGTTCAGTGTTAACCACTGCCACTGGTGAACACAGAGACTTCCCTTTAGTCCAAGCAAGCACTGGCCTCCAAGAAACTTACAAACAGTTCAGAACAGCAAATCTGTAACTGAACTTTCTTAAATTTCAGAAAGTGGGGAAAAAGCAAGATTTTTTTTTTTTTTTTTTTTTTTTTTTTTTTTTAGTTTAAAGGTAGCAGAGATACACAAGTAGCAAAATAATCACAACATTGCAATAAATGACCCCACACTTGAGTGCTAGGCCAAAGTCAGGTAAAATGCAGTTTTAAGAGAAAAAAACGATTTTAAATTAAGTGCAACACAGGAAATGCAGTAAATAGGCTCTAGATGTGTTCTAAATACTGTTTCTAATACAGATATAAACTTTAGCAAGCTGGAAAACACCGAAATGTAGGCGGCAAAGCAGTAAATCTTAACAAAAAAGCAGAAGAAAATACTTAAAATCTCAAAAGTGGCTCCTTTCTCCTCTCAGCGTTTTCTCCCCTTGGTAGGTGCTTCAGCAACAACTAACAAGCCTGGAAAGATGCCAAAACCACGAGACAGCAGGGTTTTAAGAGACAGAGATTAAGGAGTTTAGAATTGACCCAAAATGGCCAATAAAACTACAGCTTCTAGGCAGTAACCACTCCTACAGGGACAGGCAGGCTGTTCATTGTTAACCACTGCCACTGGTGAACACAGAGACTTCCCTTTAGTCCAAGCAAGCACTGGCCTCCAAGAAACTTACAAACAGTTCAGAACAGCAAATCTGTAACTGAACTTTCTTAAATTTCAGAAAGTGGGAAAAAGCAAGTTTTTTTTTTTTTTTTTTTCTTTTTTGTTTTAGTTTAAAGGTAGCAGAGATACACAAGTAGCCATGTGACCGTGGAACATAACTCACTCCATAGCACTCAGGCTTAGCTGGCTATGAATGGTCTTTTGAACTGCACTCCTATGAACTTATCATCCTAACATATAATCAGCAAGTATCTTACAAATGTGCATGCTGCATATAGAATATATATGGGTCTATATCATATGTTCGAAGTTTTAAAACTTCAAATCATTAAAGGTTGAACTTTAAATGATTGAAGTTTTAAAACCTCAAATCATATAATGGAGATCACCATAGAGAAGAGAAGATTTCCCTTTACTGTACTGTAGTGTGATCTCAGACTTGGTATATTTAAGCAGCGGGGGGTGCAGGGGGGCTTGCCCTCTGCATAGAGCGTTTTTTTTTTTTGTTTTGTTTTGGGCTTAAAATTTTTTTTTTTTGAGATTTGAAGTATTTTATTTATTTATTTAACATTTGTTAACCGGGAAAGTCCGACTTGGAACAAAGCCAATTTTCAGCAGAGGCCCAGGGAGAAATGCTCCAGACGCATGTCTTTGTAACGTGGGAGGAAACCGGAGCACCCAGAGGGAACCACACGAATGCAGGGAGGACACGCAGACTCCACACAGAAGGCACCTCAGCCGATAATCGAACCAGAAAACCTCTTGCTGTGAGGCGACAACACTACCACTGCACCACTGCGATGTCCAAATGTATTAAAGGTTCAATCATTAAAGTTCGAACTTTAGTGAGCTAAACTTTTAATACTTCGACAATATACTATAGACCCAATATATATGCAGACAAAAACATCAGTTTCTTGATGAACGTATTTCTATAATCCATCTCATTTGAATGTCATTATATTCTCATTACTATATACTACTGACCACACCAACTTTCATACTACCATTAGTGTGGTGCAGATATCTCTGAACTGCACATGCCCTCCATGTCAACACTTACTGCATATTTAGCTTTACACGCTGTGCTATTTTTCCTTTCTGAATACACCCCTACTGTGTTTTATGTCCTGTAAGGGTACCAACTGTATACACAAACAACAAGGTATCTGTAAACAAACATTTAATTGTTTATTTTAATAAGTAATAAAAACAACAAACAGATGTGCACTGTACTCTCCAAGGTACCAAATAAAATTTAACCTCTGTTTGAAATCATTTAAATTTATTTATTCCCGTTATTTCTTTATTCATCTGTTTGTTTACTAATAAATTTCAGCTTGATAACCATGTAAGTGGGTCGCTGACAGACCCTTCTGAGTCACAACCTGAGCTCCATGGTTCAAGACACAAACAGAAAATTGTAAATAGAATAAAGAATTACACTACTTTCTAAAGGAATGTCAAGCAGTTTGGCTAAATGCACAAGTGGAATTCAAGCAAGACGAGAGCTAAAAAAATAGCAAATGGAAATGAGGTCAAACTATAACTACAACCTTGCAGGCAAGAATGGCATTATTGCTCACGCCTGAAATATTTGTATGTAGGTACATATCTAAAATGTATAAATATAAATAAACTTTTGATAGCGTGGCTATGTTAAGTATAGAAGCCTCTCTCCATTTTTATTATTGTTTGTATTATGTGCAATGGTGTTTTTTAAACTGATGAGTGCTGTATATTATAGATATCTTGCATGGTTGTGATTCATCAGCAAATTGCCTCTTCTGTGTTTCACTGTAAACCGGTTATGTTATATCAAAAATATTTAACTATACCTAGATATGATACTTTTGAAACAGTCAAATAAATAAAATTATGACTCCATGAGGAACATGCATGTCTGCTTGCTTGCTCATTTATTTTACAAAATAAATGAAACTACAATTTTGCATGGATAATGTGTGTCTGTTTACTTATATTTGTATGTATAAAGTTGTACTGGCTAATTCTAATTAGAAACAAAAAGGTCTGTCTGGTGTATAGGAATATACATGCAATAAAATACATTAATTACTTGTGATTTCATGACATTTCAGCTATAATTGAAGGCATGTCTCTCAACCTTATACTATAGAGAGAAAAGCCTTGACTGAAACATTTAATTGGCTAAAATAGTTACCAAAGTCCAAGATTAAAGAGTAGAGGACAGTAACTTTACTCAAAAGTGTTACACAGCAGCAATAAGGTACAAGCAGAGTCCATATAACTCAAAGATGACTAGTTACTCCCTAGAAAATACCCTCTACCTCTTATCCTCTCACAGTTACTAAAGAATGGGTCCTCACTGCAGCCTCCAGAGCTAAACACACTACAGCAATGAGCCCTGATAACATCCAGGGATGCCTCCTCTAGAGTTTTAAAAATGACCCCTCAGGCCCACTAAAATGTCTATTCAGCCACAGCCTCTAGACAGACCTTGTCCCTAAGGAATGCAGGAATGTAATGGTCATCCCTCTATGTAAAGGTGGACCATGAACAGACCCAGGGAACTACAGACCCACAAGCTAGACTAGTCTTGTATACAAGGCCATGGAAAAAGTTATCATGGAGCTAAAAAAATACATAGGAAATCTTCAAATACTGGACGCATCCCAGTTTGGTTTCATTACGGATAGTCACGCCTACTAAACCCAGTGGACTACTTTCAGAAGGCCACTTGAGCCATGGATGATGCCCTTTGGGAAAAAACATATACCAGTGAATTATCACATAGGTGGCAGTACACTAAACACCGAAAGTGTGATAAGAGACTTAGGGACACAGGTGGACAGTGGTCTCACCTTCGATAACCACATCGCCACAACAGTCAGGAAATCCTTCTATGTGGCACACCTCATCACTAAGGGCTTTTCATCCAGAAAAAAAGGAGGTCATTGTCCCACTGTACTCATCCCTCATTAGACCCATTATAGAATACAACTCCCCATTTGGTATGTTCCTCTCAAGACATCTGCAACAACGGGAAAGGCAGCAGAAATACATCACTAAAAGAATTACAGGCCTAAAGCATATCCCCTATGTTGACCATCTAAAAAAACTCCAGCTATACTCTGTTGCATATCGTCTACTCAGAGGTGATCTCTGCTTAACATACAAGGCCATGTCAAACCCAGAGCTGTTGGACATGCTACACTTAAAGAAATCCCAATCCCTCAGAGCCATATGCTCCGGGGATCGAAACCTTGTCATCACAATGAACAAAACATGCTGGAGGGATAGGTTCCTAACCCAGAGACTCCCCAGACATGTCAAGCAGAGCGCCTCTTTGGCCCTCTTCAAAAGGAACCTTGACAACTGTATGGGAGATAGGAAATTCACCCCAGGGATCACGTCAGTCGCCCTGCTAGACAAGGGTCCAGAGATGTAAATATTGTGGGAAGAAATAGCCAGGGAATTGTTATGACATAGGCCCTGGGCAGCCACGGTGGTGCAGCAGTTAGCATTGCCGCCTCACAGCAAGAGGTTCTCCGGTTCGATCCTTGGCTGGGGTGCCTTCTGTGCGGAGTCTGCATGTCCTCCCTGTGGTCACGTGGGTTTCCTCCGGGTGCTCTGGTTTCCTCCCACATCCCAAAGACATGCTGTAGGTGGATTGGACACTCTAAATTGGCCCTAGGTATGAGTGTGTGCATGTGCGTGCCTTCTGTGGAAGGTTGGGCGCCAGGCTGGCAACTCAACACTGTAAAACTCCACTGCCAATCATGAGCGGACAGGTGATCCGCTGTGGCGACCCCTAACCGGGAAAAGCCGAAAGAAGAGGAAGATGGTTTGTATAGGCCCTAGGGCCGATAGCCTAGTACCAACCTATGAACCTATAAAAAGTACATACTGCCTACCTTGACCTAGTAAAGACATTCAACACACTACTCCTCACTTAGGTATTATAGACAAACTCAAAAATGTAGACATAAATCCCTATGTAACCCAATGGATAGTCAAATGGCTCATGGAGAGGATACATGAAGTTAGGGTGGTGGAATCCAATTCTCCACCAATTTGGCCCC